>NC_086285.1:169617198-169674787 GCF_963924245.1 Chroicocephalus ridibundus
GGTCAGGGGGTCAGAGGGGTCAGGGGGGGTCACAGGGGCCGGGGGTCACAGGGGGGCGGGGGGGTCAGGGGGGTCAGAGGGGTCAGGGGGGTCACAGGGGTCAGGGGGGGTCACAGGGGTCAGGGGGGTCAGAGGGGTCATAGGGGTTAGAGGGGTCGGGGGGTCACAGGGTCAGGGGGGGACAGAGGGGGCTGGGGGGGCAGGGGGTCAGAGGGGTCAGGGGGGTCAGAGGGGTCGGGGGGTCACAGGGGGCAGGGGGGTCACAGGGGGCTGGGGGGGGTCAGAGGGGCCGGGGGGGGTCACAGGGGGGTGGGGGGGGCGGGGGGGTCAGGGGGGGTCACAGGGGCCGGGGGGGGTCACAGGGGGGTGGGGGGGGGCGGGGGGTCAGGGGGGTCACAGGGGCCAGGGGGGTCAGAGGGGGCTGGGGGTCAGAGGGGCCGGGGGGGTCAGGGGGGGTCACAGGGGTCAGGGGGGGTCAGAGAGGTCAGAGGAGTCAGGGGGGGTCACAGGGGCCGGGGGGTCACAGGGGCTGGGGGGGGTCAGAGGGGTCAGGGGGGTCAGAGGGTCATAGGGTTAGAGGGGCCGGGGGGTCACAGGGGTCAGGGGGGGTCAGAGGCGGCTGGGGGGGGGGGGGGTCAGAGGGGCCGGGGGCCACGGGGGGTGGGGGAGTCACAGGGGTCGGGGGGGTCACAGGGGCAGGGGGGTCATAGGGGTTAGAGGGGCCAGGGGGTCACGGGGAGCGGGGGGGTCACAGGGGCTGGGGGGGGCAGGGGGGCAGAGGGGTCAGGGGGGGTCACAGGGGGCTGGGGCGGGCGGGGGGGTCAGAGGAGTCAGGGGGGTCACAGGGGGCTGGGGGGTGTCAGAGGGGTCAGGGGGGGTCATAGGGGGCTGGGGGGGGTCAGAGGGGTCAGGGGGGGTCACAGGGGGCTGGGGGGGGTCAGAGGCGCCGGGGGGGTCACAGGGGGGTGGGGGGGGCGGGGGGGTCAGAGGGGTCAGGGGGGTCACAGGGGCTGGGGGGGTGGGGGGGTCAGAGGGGCCGGGGGGGGTCACAGGGGGGTGGGGGGGGCGGGGGGGTCAGAGGGGTCAGGGGGGTCACAGGGGCTGGGGGGGGCGGGGGGTCAGAGGGGCCGGGGGGGTCAGTTGAGTGGGGGGGGGGTCAGAGGGTTCATAGGGATCAGGGGGTCACAGGGGTCAGTGTGGGTCGGGGGGGTCACAGGGGTCAGAGGGGTCATAGGGGTTAGAGGGGCCGGGGGGGTCACAGGAGGCTGGGGGGCCACAGGGGTCAGGGGGGGTCAGAGGAGGCTGGGGGGGGCAGGGGGGGTCACAGGGGCCGGGGGGTCACAGGGGTCACAGGGGTCAGGGGGGGTCACAGGGGTGGGGGGGTCACAGGGGCTGGGGGGGGCAGGGGGTCACAGGGGTCAGGGGGGGTCACAGGGGGCTGGGGGGGGTGGGGGGGTCAGAGGGGCCGGGGGGGTCAGGGGGGGTCGGGGGGGGACGACACAGGGGTCGGGGGGCACAGGAGGAGTTGGGGGGGTGGGGGGTGCCGGGGGGGGGTCGGTGGTTCTGGGGGGGGTCAGTGGTTCTGGGGGGGTCGGTGGTGCTGGGGGGGGGTCGGTGATGCCGGGGGGGGGGTGTCAGTGGTTCTGGGGGGGGGTCGGCGGTGCCGGGGGGGGGTCGGTGGTTCGGGGGGGGGGGTCGGGGGTCGGCGGTGCCGGGGGGGGCGGTCAGTGGTTCTGGGGGGGGTCGGTGGTTCTGGGGGGGTCAGTGGTTCTGGGGGGGGTCGGCGGTGCCGGGGGGGGTTGGTGGTGCCGGGGGGGGTCGGTGGTTCTGGGGGGGGTCGGTGGTGCCGGGGGGGGGTCGGTGGTTCTGGGGGGGCTCGGTGGGGGGTCGGTGGTTCTGGGGGGGGGTCAGTGGTTCTGGGGGGGTCAGTGGTGCCGGGGGGGTCGGTGGTTCTGGGGGGGGTCAGTGGTGCCGGGGGGGGTCGGTGGTTCTGGGGGGGGTCAGTGGTGCCGGGGGGGATCGGTGGTTCTGGGGGGGGTCAGTGGTGCCGGGGGGGATCGGTGATGCCGGGGGGGGGTCAGTGGTTCTGGGGGGGGTCGGCGGTGCCGGGGGGGGTCAGCGGTGCCGTCCTGACCCCCCCCCGTGCCCCCAGGTACCGGTGGTGCTGCGGCGCTTCGAGCTGCGGGGGGGCTCGGGGGGGGCGGGGCGGGGTGGCGGGGGGGCCGGGGGGTGCGGCGGGAGCTGCAGTTCCGCCAGCCCACGCTGCTGGCCCTGCTCTGCGACCGCCGCGTCACCCGCCCTACGGCCTGCGCGGTGAGTGCCCCCGGCCACCGCGGCCACCGCAGCCACCACAGCACAACATGGCCACCCACAGCCCCCCATGGCCACCACAGCCCAACATGGCCACCCACAGCCCCCCATGGCCACCCACAGCCCAACATGGCCACCACGGCCACCCATAGCCCACCATGGCCACCCACAGCCCAACATGGCCACCACAGCCCAACATGGCCACCACAGCCCCCCATGGCCACCCACAGCCCAACATGGCCACCCACAGACCCCCATGGCCACCACAGCCCCCCATGGCCACCCACAGCCCCCCATGGCCACCCACAGCCCAACATGGCCACCACAGCCCCCCATGGCCACCCACAGCCCAACATGGCCACCCACAGCCCACCACGGCCACCCACAGCCCCCCATGGCCACCACAGCCCCCCATGGCCACCACAGCCCAACATGGCCACCCACAGCCCAACATGGCCACCCACAGCCCCCCATGGCCACCACAGCCCACCATGGCCACCCACAGCCCAACATGGCCACCATGGCCACCAGGGCCACCTACAGCCCCCCATGGCCCCCTATAGCCCCCCATGGCCACCTACAACCCCCCATGGCCCCCCCAGCCCCCCCCCCATGGCCCCCATCGCCCGCCATCGTCCCCCCCATCACCCCCCATGGCCCCCTGTTGCCCCCATCCCCCCCCCCCTTGCCCCCAAGACCCCCCCGAGGCCCCCCCCGCCCCCCCTGACCCCCCCCTCTCGCACTTAGGGGGCAGCCCCGGGGCCCCCGGCCTCAACCTGCTGCTGCGGTGGGACGGGCGCACCATCAACCTGGGCCCCAGGAACGTGGTGCCCGTGGAGCCGGGGTGAGCGCCCCATAGCGCCCCATGGCACCCCATAGCGCCCCACAGCTCCCCATAGCACCCCGCAGCTCCCCATAGCGCCCCATAGCATCCCATGGCACCATCAACCTGGGCCCCAGGAACGTGGTGCCCGTGGAGCCGGGGGTGAGCGCCCATAGTGCCCCATAGCGCCCCATGGCACCCCGTAGCACCCCGCAGCTCCCCATAGCGCCCCATAGCACCCCATGGCACCATCAACCTGGGCCCCAGGAACGTGGTGCCCGTGGAGCCGGGGGTGAGCGCCCCATAGCGCCCCATAGCGCCCCATAGCGCCCCACAGCTCCCCATAGCACCCCGCAGCTCCCCATAGCGCCCCATAGCACCCCATGGCACCCCATAGCACCCCATGGCACCCCATAGCGCCCCATAGCGCCCCATGGCACACCATAACGCCCCACAGCTCCCCATAGCACCCCGCAGCTCCCCATAGCGCCCCATAGCACCCCATGGCACCATCAACCTGGGCCCCAGGAATGTGGTGCCCGTGGAGCCGGGGGTGAGTGCCCCATAGCGCCCCATAGTGCCCCATAGTGCCCCATAGCGCCCCATGGCACCCCGTAGCACCCCATGGCGCCCCATGGCACCATCAACCTGGGCCCCAGGAGCGTGGAGCTGGGAGTGAGCGGGGACGGGGGGATGGGACCCACAGCTCCCCATAGCGCCCCACGGTGCCCCATAGCACCCCATAGCACCCCATGGCACCATCAACCTGAGCCCCAGCCCCTCGCGGAGCCGGGGGTGAGCAGGGACCGGGGGGGGCAGGGTGGGACGGGACCCACATCCCCCCACGGCACCCCACATCCCCCCACGGCGCCCCACAGCCCCCCACAGCCCCCCGACGCCACCTCTTCTCCCCACGCAGGACGTCTTCTGCCTGCAGACCCCCGGCGGGGGCGGCTACGGTGACCCCCAGGAGGGGGAGGACCCCACGGATGGGGGGCACCCCACGGATGGGGGGCACCCCACGGAGGGTCCCCGGCCCCCCCGGAGCTTCGCCGAGCGCGGGAGCCTCTTCGAGTACCGGCGGGCGCAGGAGGGGGTCTGAGGGCACGGCCCCCCCCAGCCGCCGCCGTGGGGCAGCCCCACACCTCGCTACGCACAGGCCGTAGGGCAGCCCCCCACCCCACATACGCACAGGCTATAGGGCAGCCCCACACCTCGGTACGCACAGGCTATAGGTCAGCCCCCCCCCCCCCCCAACCTCAGATACGCGCACTCTATAGGGCAGCCCCCCCCCAACCCAAATACGCACAAGCTATAGGGCAGACCCCCAACCTCAGATACGCACACTCTATGGGGCAGCCCCCAACCCCAGATACACACAGTCTATAGGGCAGCCCCCCCAACCTCAGATACGCACACTCTATGGGGCAGCCCCCCAACCCCAGATACACACAGTCTATAGGGCAGCCCCCCAACCCAAACATTCACACTCCGTGGGGCAGCCCCCCAACCTCAGCCATGCACAGTCTATAGGGCAGACCCCCCCCCCCCCAAATACTCACAAGCTATAAGGCAGCCCCACACCTTGCTACGCACTGTCTATAGGGCAGCCCCCCAACCCCAGATACACACAGTCTATAGGGCAGCCCCCCAACCCAAACATGCACACTCCGTGGGCAGCCCCCCAACCTCAGCCATGCACAGTCTATAGGGCAGCCCCCCCCCCCCCAACCCAAATACGCACAAGCTATAGGGCAGCCCCCCAACCCCAGATACACACACTCTATGGGGCAGCCCCCCAACCCCAGCTATGCACAGTCTGTGGGGCAGCCCCCCCCACCCCTAGGTACGCACAGTCTATAGGGCAGCCCCCAACCGCAGCTATGCACACCCCCAAGCAGCATTCCGCCCCCCCCCCCCCCAAGTCTTAGCTATGCACACTCCGTGGGGCAGCCCCACAACCCCAGCTTCTGCCCCACAGCGCTGGGGGTTCGGCCCCTCCGTCCGGTGAGGGGGGGGGGGGGGCGACCCCCATATGTGGGGTGTCCCCTGCCCCCCATCTCGGTGCCTTCCAATAAAGGAGCCTCGGGGTTGCCCCACGGCCGGCTGCGTGGTTGGGGGGCGCTGGGGGGCCCGGCCAGGCTGCCCGGGGTGGGGGGGGGAGTCCTCAGGGAATGGTCCTGGGGAGGGGCCACCAAGGGTCCCAACGGCCGGGCCACCAAGTGTCCCATGGAGTGGTCCCCAGGTGTCCCCAAGGGTCCCCATGGAGAGGTCACCAAGGATCTCCATGGTGACGTCCCCAAGGTCCCCAGGCTCCCCATGGAGATGTCCCCAGGTGTCCCCATGGAGATGTCCCCAGGTGTCCCATGGAGTGGTCCCCAAGGTCCCTGTGGGGTGGTCCCCAGGTGTCCCCATGGAGATGTCCCCAAGCTCCCCAAGCTCCCCATGGAGATGTCCCCAGGTGTCCCCATGGAGTGATCACCAAGGGTCCCCATGGAGAGGTCACCAAGGGTCTCCGTGGAGATGTCCCCAAGGTCCCCATGAAGATGTCCCCAGGTGTCCCCATGGAGAGGTCCCCAAGGTCCCCAAGGAAGGAGGATCTGGGGAACTCCAGGCCGGTCAGTGTGACCTCGGTGCCTGGGAAGGTCATGGGGCAGCTCCTCCCCAGTGCCATCACGCGGCGCGTGCAGGAGAACAGGGTGCTCAGGCCCCGCCAGCGTGGGTCTGTGAAGGGCAGGTGACGCCTGTTGAACCTGATTCCTTCTGTGATGAGGTGACCCATGATGAGGTGACCCATGATGAGGTGACCACTTGGTGGATGAGGGAGAAGCTGCGGATGTTTCTGCTGGGAGTTTTGCAAAGCTTTTGACACTGTTTCCCACAGCATTCTCCTGGAGAAACTGGCTGCTCATGGCCTGGACAGGCGTACTCTGCGCTGGGTAAAGAACTGGCTGGATGGCCGTGCCCAGAGAGTGGTGGTAAATGGAGTTAAATCCAGTTGGTGTCCGGTCACAAGTGGTGTCCCCCAGGGCTCGGTGCTGGGGCCGGTTCTCTTTAATATCTTTATCAATGATCTGGATGAAGGGATCGAAGGCACCCTCAGTAAGTTCGCAGATGACACTAAACTGGGCGGGCGTGTTGATCTGCTTGAGGGTAGGTTGGCTCTGCAGAGGGATCTGGACAGGCTGGACCGATGGGCTGAGGCCAATGGTATGAGGTTCAACAAGGCCAAGTGCCGGGTCCTGCACTTGGGTCACAACAACCCCATGCAGCGCTACAGGATTGGGGCAGAGTGGCTCGAAAGCAGCCCGGCAGAAAAGGACCTGGGGGTGTTGGTGGACAGCCGGCTGAATATGAGCCAGCAGTGTGGCCAGGTGGCCAAGAAGGCCAACAGCATCCTGGCCTGTATCAGGAATAGTGTGGTGAGCCGGACTAGGGAAGTGATCATCCCCCTGTACTCGGCACTGGTGAGGCCCCACCTCGAGTACTGCCTTCAGTTTTGGGCCCCTCGCTACAAGAGGGACATTGAGGTGTTGGAGCGTGTCCAGAGAAGGGCTACAAAGCTGGTGAGGGGCCTGGAGGACAAACCTTATGAAGAACGACTGAGGGAGCTGGGGTTGTTTAGCCTGGAGAAGAGGAGGCTGAGGGGAGACCTTATCACCCTCTACAACGACCTGAAAGGAGGTTGTAGAGAGATGGGGGCTGACCTCTTCTCCCTGGTGACAAGCGATAGGACGAGGGGAAACGGGTTCAAGTTACGTCAGGGGAGGTTTAGATTAGATATTAGGAGACATTTTTTCACTGAAAGGGTTATTAAACATTGGAATAGGCTGCCCAGGGGGGTGGTGGATTCACCATCCCTGGAGGTGTTTAAAAAAAGGGTAGATGGGGCACTTGGGGACATGGGTTAGAAGTGGCTCTTGTCAGGGTAGGCTAAAGGTTGGACTCGATGATCTTAAAGGTCCCTTCCAACCTCAGCCATTCTCTGACTCTGCGATTCTAAGGTCCCTGCGGGGCCATCCCCAAGGGTCCCCATGGAGATGTCCCCAAGGGTCCCCATGGAGATGTCCCCAAGGGTCTCCATGGAGATGTCCCCAAGGGTCCCCATGGAGATGTCCCCAAGGGTCTCCATGGAGATGTCCCCAAGGGTCCCCATGGAGTGGTCCCCAAGGGTCCCCACGGGGCAGTCCTCAAGTGTCCCCGTGGGATGGTCCCCAAGGTCCCCATGGAGAAGTCCCCAAGGAGGATCCCCACAGAGTGGTCACTTGAGGGTCCCCAAGTGTCCCCACAGAGCCGGCCCCAAGGGCCCCATAGACCATGGCAGGGACACGGTGGCACCAGGACATGGGGACACGGTGGCACGGGGACATGGTGGCACAGGGATGTGGTGGTGCAGGGACATGGGGACATGGGGACGCACAGATGTGGTGGTGCAGGGACGTCGTGGCACAGGGACATGGGGACATGGTGGCACGGGGATGTGGTGGCACAGGGACATGGGGACATGGTGGCACGGGGACATGGTGGCACATGGACATGGGGACAAGGTGGTGCAGGGACATGGGGACATGGTGGCGCAGGGATGTGGTGGCACGGGGACATGGTGGCGCAGGGACATGGGGACATGGTGGCACGGGGACGCGGTGGCACATGGACATGGGGACATGGTGGTGCAGGGACATGGGGATGTGGTGGCACAGGGATGTGGTGGCACGGGGACATGGGGACATGGTGGTGTGGGGACGTGGTGGCACGGGGACATGGGGACACGGTGGCACAGGGACATGGGGACACGGTGGCACGGGGACGCGGTGGCACAGGTCACCCACACCCCGCTGCGCTCCGGGCCTTTATTTCACTCCCGTTGCTAAAACCATGTCTGGCACCAGTGCCACCAGGGCCACCAGGGCCACCAGGGCCACCAGTCCCACCAGGGCCACCAGGGCCACTAGGGCCACCAGTGCCAGGCCTGTGATGGACCAGTGCCAGACCAGTGCCGGAACACTGCCCAACTGCTGCTGGCCCGGTGCCGGCCTGGTGGTGGCCCAGTGCCGGCCTGGTGGTGGCCCAGTGCTGGCCTGGTGGTGGCCCAGTGCCGGACTGGTGGTGGCCCAGTGCTGGCCTGGTGGTGGCCCAGTGCTGGCCTGGTGGTGGCCCGGTGCCGGAGCAGCGCCGCAGCGCCTGGCTCAGGGGCCCGCGGGGGCCACGCGGAGGCGCAGGGCCACGGGCAAGTGGTCGGAGAGGGTGGCCAGCTGGGTGACGAAGGAGACGGCCGCCACCTCCTGCCAGAGAGGGGCCGTCAGGGCGGGGGACACGCCGGGGGGGGGGACACACCCGGGGGGGCCGGGGGACACCGGGACTCACCGTGCGCAGGGGGGGGTCCCCGGGGGGCTGGCGGAACAGGACGTAGTCCAGGCGCCGGCCGTGCCAGGGGCCGGGGGCCAGCGGGGCGGGCTGGCCACTGGCCAGGATGGGGCCCGCCAGGTAACGCTGCCGCCCCCCCGGCTGAGAGAGCGTCCTGCGGCGGGGACACGGGGACATGGGGACACGGGGGGCACGGGGACACGGGGACATGGTGGCAGGGGGACATGGGGACATGGGGACACAGGGGACATGGTGGCATGGGGACATGGGGGCACCAGGACATGGTGGCATGGGGACACGGTGGCATGGGGACACGGGGACATGGGGACACGGGGACACAGGGGCACCAGAACGTGGGGACATGGTGGCATGGGGACATGGGGACACGGGGACATGGGGACACGGGGGGCACGGGGACACGGGGGGCACGGGGACACGGGGACATGGGGGCATGGGGACACAGGGGCACGGGGACACGGGGACATGGGGACATGGGGACACAGGGGCACCGGGACATGGGGACATGGGGACATGGGGACATGGGGGCACCAGGACATGGTGGCATGGGGACATGGGGCCATGGGGCCATGGGGACATGATGGTATGGGGCATGGGGACACGGCGGCACAGGGACACGGTGGCATGGGGACACGGGGACACAGGGGCACCGGGACATGGGGACATGGTGGCACGGGGACATGGGGACATGCGGGGGCATAGGGAGAGAGTGGCATGGGGACAAAGGGACATGGGGGCATGGGGACACGGTGGCACGGGGACATGGCACAGGGACATGGTGGCATGGGGACAAAGGGACATGGGGGCATGGGGACACGGTGGCATGAGGACATGAGGACACACTGGCACAGGGACACGGTGGCATGGGGACACAGGGACATGGTGGCATGAGGACACGGTGGCACAGGGACACGGTGGTACAGGGACATGGGGACATGGTGGCTCGGGGACGTGGTGGCTCAGGGACACAGCGGCACAGGAACACAGCGGCAGGGGACATGGTGGCATGGAACCACGGTGGCATGGGGACACAGTGGCACAGGGACACAGGGACATGGTGGCACGGGGACACGGTGGCTCAGGGATGTGGTGACACGGGGATGTGGGGACACGGGGAAGCTGTGGCACATGGATATGGGGACATGGTGACACGGGGATGGGGTGACAGAGGGATGGGGTGACATGGGGACACGGTGGCACGGGGACGTGGTGACACGGGGAGCCGGTGGCACACGGACGTGGGGACACGGTGACACGGGGAGGCGTGGGGACGCGGTGACGCAGGGTCAGGTGCCTGGGCTGGAGCGTCCCCTGTCCCCCCCCGGGGCTGGGGGTGGCCTTTCCCCAGGGCTGCGTGTGTCCCCCCCCCGTGTCCCCACCCCTGTCACCTCTTCATCTTCTCGGGGGTGGACACGGGCTCCTCGTAGATCCTCAGGTGGTCGAGGAGGGTCCCTGCGCGCGGGGACGGGGACGGGGGACGGGGACGGGGACGGCCATCAGCGGGACCCCCGCCACCCGCCCGGGCCGTGCGTCCCCTCCCTTGGGGACACGGGGTGACGCGGGGAGGGGGACGAGGTCCCACCTATGGCCCAGGGCTCCTCCTGCCCCGGCGCACGGCGGCAGGGGTCGCGGTACGCCTCGAACAGCCGGTGCCGCTGGGTGGGCTCGTCACCTGCGGGCGAGACGGGGACGCGTCACCCCCCCCTGCTCCCCCCAAAAAAACCCGCCCGTGTCCCCCCGTCCCCGTCCCCGGACCTGGGGAGCAGTTGTCGAAGTTGAGGTCCCCGCAGAAGACGTCGAAGGCCACCACGTCCCCGCGCTGCTCCTGCTCCTCCCGGAAGAGCCGCAGCCACCCCAGCGCCAGCGTCAGCTGCGCCTCGCGGATGCGGCCGTCGCCTGCGGCGGGGAGAGGCGGGGAGGGGGGGGACACACGGGACACATGGCGACACGCAACGCGGCGTCGCCGGCCGCCGCTTCGTCACCGGGACGGACACCCCCCCCCCAACCGCCACCGCCGCCGCCACCACCGCGTTGTCCCCGCGGCGTCCCCTCACCTGCGGGCGCCTGCAGGTGGGTGCAGCCGAGGTAGCCCACCACCCTGCGTCCCCGCGCCGAGCCCAGCAGCACCTGGGGACACACACACACACACACCCCCCCCCGCCTTCAGCGGCACCATCCGGCAACACCGGCGTCACCGGCGGCCGGGGTCCCCCTCACCTGGGCAACCAGCAGCCCCTTGGCGGCCAGCGCGTCCTCGCGGGCGCCGTTGGGGAAGCCGTGGTAGCGGGCGGCCAGCAGCGGGTAGCGACTGGCCAGCAGTAGCCCGCTGTCGAGCAGCTTCAGCGCCCCCCCCCGCAGCCCCCGGCCGCCCACCCCCCACAGCAGGTGGGGGAAGGTGCCGGACAGGCGCCGGCGCAGGATGGCGGCGGCGCCGGCGTCGAACACCTCCTGCAGGCACACAAAGTCGGCGTCGGACGGGAAGCGCTCGGCCAGCGACGCCGCCGGCTCGGCCACCGTCGGCTCGGTCATCACTGGCTCGGCCACCGTCGGCTCGGTCGTCACCGGCTCGGTCTCCACCTCCACCGTCACGCTGCCGGGGGGTCGCGGGGCGGCGCAGAGGGTCCCGCCGTAGCTGCTGGCCTGCCCGTGCCGCGGTTCCACCAGGCCGGCGCGGTGGCCGCGGTGGGGGCGCGGCGAGGCCGGGGCGAGGCGGCGGGCGATGGCGGCGGCGCGACGCGGCGTCTGGCCCAGGTTGCTGAACTTGGCCAGGCCGCTGGGCAGCAGGCAGAGGTTGGCGGTGAGGAAGGTGAAGGTCCGGCGCTGCCGAAGCTCCCACGGCTCCGCCGGCGCCGTGCCGGCCGTGTACTGGTAGACGAAGGGCCGCCGCGTGGCCTGCACCGGTAGCCACAGCAGTAGCCCCAGCGCGGCCAAGGGCAAGGTGAGCAGCAGCAGCGCGGCGTACGCCGGCGCCGCCACGGCCCTCGCGGCGCAGCCGCAGCACCGCCACCGGCCCCGCTCCGCCGTCGTCGGCCGCAGGTCCAGGAGCCCGTTGACGGCCCAGACACTGGGGGCAAGTAGCCCCCAGGCCAGGGAGTCCAGGGCCGCCAGCGCCCGGCTGGGGAAGGGGGACTCCGGCAGCAGCATGGCGGGGGGGAGGCGGGGGGCCGGGGGGGCCGGCAGGGGGCTGAGGGGGACAGTGACGTCCCCCTGCTCCTGCCCGGGGGCTTCGGCGACGCCGGTGGCACCTGCGGGAGAGAGAGACCCCCCCAGTTAGGGGTGACAGGACCCCCCCAGTTGGGAGTGAAGGGACCCCCCCAATTAGGGGTGACAGGGGTATAACCCCCCCGGGACCCCCCCAATTAGGGGTGAGGGGACCCCCTCAGTTAGGGGCGATGGGGGTGGGACCCCCTCAGTTAGGGGCGATGGGGGTGGGACCACCTGACCCCCCCCGGCTGCGTCCCGGCCGAGCTGCCACCGTGGGAACGCGCGGCCCCGGCAGGTTCCCACGCATCCCACGCGTCCCCGGGCTCGGTGACGGCGGCGCGGCCGGGCCACCCGCGGGCTGCGGCAGGGCTGGGGGGGGGGTGGGCACGGCCGAAGCGGGGCCACTGGCCCCCTCCGCGGCGTCCCCGGGACCCCCGAAGCCACCTCGGGCGGGCGCAATGCGGGGGGACACCCCGGAGCGGTGCCCGGTGGCATCTCCCCGCCGACGCCGCCGGCCCCTTCGGTGGCCACGGCTCAAACCACCCTCGCCCCCGCGCCGGCTACTGTCCCCCCTGCCGTGGCTACTCACGCCCGTGCCGCCCCACAGCCCCCCCGCTCACCTTCCCGCGGGGCTCGGGGGGTCAGGGGGCGCCGTGCCCCCGCGTCGCCGTCCCCGGAGCTGTGCCGGTGGCCGGCGCGGCGCGCGGCTGGGCCGTGGCCAGCCCCAGCCCGGGGAGGCCGTGACCGGCCGGCCTGGCCCGACGGGTTCCCCCGGCTCCTGCCCCGACGCCTCACCCCGCGTCACCCCCGGCCCCTGCGGCCGCTGACGCCCGCCTGAGTCGGCAGCGCCAACGCCGCCAGACGGCCCCCGCCAGCGCCGGGCACTGGGGGCACTGGGGGCACTGGGGGGCACTGGGGGAACTGGGGGGCACTGGGGGCACTGGGGGCACTGGGGGAACTGGGGGTCGGGGGGACACTGGGGGAACTGGGGGGCACTGGGGCCACTGGGGGCACTGGGGGAACTGGGGGTCGGGGGGACACTGGGGTCACTGGGGACACTGGGGGAACTGGGGGGCTGGGGGACTGGGGGCGCTGGGGGAACTGGGGGCACTGGGGGGCTGGGGGCACTGGGGACAGTGGGGGTGCTGGGGACAGTGAGGATAGTGGGGGGCTGGGGGCACTGGGGGTCGGGGGGACACTGGGGTCACTGGGGACACTGGGGGGCACTGAAGGAACTGGGGACAGTGGGGGCGCTGGGGGACACTGGGATGCTGGGGATACTGGGGATACTGGGATGCTGGGGGATAGTGGGGACGCTGGGGTCACCGGGGACAGTGGGGTCACTGGGGTCACTGGGGGCTTTGGGGGACACTGGGATGCTGGGGGATGCTGGAGACACTGGGGGCACTGGGGACAGTGGGGGTAGTGGGGCACTGGGGTCACTGGGGTCACTGGGGGCACTGGGGGCTCTGGGGACACTGAGGGCTTTGGGGGACACTGGGGACAGTGGGGGTAGTGGGGTGCGGGGGACACTGGGGGCACTGGGGACGCTGGGGTCAGCGGGGTCACTGGTGACCCTGGGGGATGCTGGAGACACTGGGGACACTGGGGACATTGGGGACTTCGGGGGGCACCGGGGGGCACTGGGGACACTGGGGATAGTGGGGGACACTGGGAATGGTGGGGTCACTGGGGTCAATGGGGTCGCTGGGGTCACCGGGGATGGTGGGGGTCACTGGGGACCGCTGGGGGGTGCTGGGGTCGTGGGGGTCACTGGGGACACCGGGGTCACTGGGGTCACCTGGGGTGGTGGGGTCATGGGGGTCATGGGGGTCACTGGGGTCACGGGGGTCGTGGGGGTCGCTGGGGACACTGGGGTCACTGGGGTCACCTGGGGTGGTGGGGTCATGGGGGTCATGGGGGTCACTGGGGTCACGGGGGTCGTGGGGGTCGCTGGGGACACTGGGGTCACTGGGGTCACCTGGGGTGGTGGGGTCATGGGGGTCACTGGGGTCACCGGGGGCACTTGGCCGTGGGTCCCGCACTCCCCCCGCTGTGGGGCTGCCCCACACTCCCCACGCCCCGGAGCCTGGGCTGTGGCTGCTGCGGCGCCGGCTGTGGCACCGGGGGCCGCGGGGGCCGTGTCCCCTCCCGCCAGGGGGTCCCCCGGGCAGGACCCCCCGCTCCGGGTCCCGGCGTGGGGCTGCGGGGCGGGATCCCGGCACGTGCCGGGGCGGCCGGGGGTGACTCAGTCCCAGGTCCCGGCACATCCCGGCCGCGCCGGCATCCCGGACTCCCACGGGATGGCAATTTGCCGTCACGGGAGCGTGAGTGTGCGGGGCCCGGCTGGGAGCGGCACCGTGGCCCTCACCCGGCGCGGGGTTGGTGCCGGCGGCTGCCGTGCGGCCGTGCCGGCAACGCCGGTGGGCTCTGCCGTGGTGGCGGTGGCAGCCGCAGGGCTCTCGTCGGGCGGCGTGGCCTCGTGCCCGCGGTGCCGGCAGCGCCGTTGCCCCACCGTGCTGGCACCGGTGTTGGGAAATGCCCCGCGGTGTTGGCAGCACCGACAGGCATTACCCGGCGGCACCGGAGGCCCTGGCGCGTCCCACCGGGCCCCGAGGGCCGTGTTTGCCCAGCGGCCGGCTCGGCAGGGTGCGGCGGCCGAGCCCTCCCCGCGGCTGGGCGCTGCCTGTGCCGCGCTGAACGGCTCGGCACAGCCGTCAGTGGCCGGGGGGCCAGCGGCACCGTGACCTGGGGGTCCCCGAGCCCCCCTGTGCCGGCTCCCTGCCCGGTGCCGGTTCCCTGCCCGGTGCCACCCCACCAGCACCGGTCCCCGGTGCCACCACCGCGTCCCCCGTCGCCCCCCGCTCACCTCCTGGCCCCGCGGCGCTGGGGGCCATCGCCAACGGCACCAACGCCTCCCCGGGGGGGCCGGCACCGCCGCCACCGCCGTCAGCTCACGGCCACCGTCCGCCGGGGGTTACCGATTCCTCACCACGCCGGGGGGCTCGGCACGCCGTGGGGCCGGCAACGCCGCGGCCGGCAGCTCAACAGGTCACAAACATCCGCTCGCCACCGGGCCGGACCGGGCTGTAATTAGCCGTGGCCTCGGCCGTGCCCGGTTGCCACCCGCCCCGTGCCGGCCGCATTCCAGCCGCAGGTGCGTGGCAAACAACTGCCGGCTGCCGCCAGCCCCGGTAGCCCCCCCGGTAGCCCCCTGGTGCCAGGCCGGGTGCCCGGGGGAGCCGCGGTGGCCCAGTGGCACCTTGCCCGGCCGGTGAACGCCCGCGGGGCTGGTTCCCGGGGCATTAACCCTTCGGCTGCCGCCTCCCGCCGCGGTCGTGCCGGGGGTGGGGGGGGGCTGCCGGCCCGCGCCGGGGGCTGGTGAGGATGAGGAGGGGAAGGTGGAGCGGGGACACGGGGGGTCGCAGCCACCTGCGCTGCCGGGACACGACGCCGGAGAAGGGGGGGGAGGACCCTGGTGGGGATGGGGGTGCGCGGGGACCCCCAAACCTCCCCCCTCCCCCCTGCCAGCACCTCCCCCCCCCGGCTCAGGGACACTTTGCCCATGTCACCGCCGTCACCTTCCGGCTGTGCCGCTGCCGGGGGGGGACACACCGCGGCACCTCTGGCGCCACTGACCCCCCCCAGTCCTGCGCAGACCCCAGCAGGGGGGTCCATGCTGCCGTTCCCCCCCCCCCACACCTACCCGGGTGCTGCCGTGGGCCCCCACCCGCGGGGCACCGGCTCTGCCAGCGCGGTGCGGCGCGGCGCGGTGCGGCCGGTGGTTTCCCTTTATGGCAGTTGGCCCCGAACGGCTCCGTTTCCTGCTGCCGCTTCCCCTTCCCCCCCCCGGACATTGCCAGGGGCCCCCCCGGCACCCCCAGGGCCCCCCCGCCGCGGGGTCCCCCTTCGCTGAATCCCCCAGCGCTGACCCCTCCGTGGCACCCCCCGGCACCCCCCGCTGCGAGGGTCCCGGCAGCCACGGTGCGACCCCCGCCGAGGCCCCGATGGTGGGGTGACGGAGGGGGGGACACCGGTGGCACGTCCCGGTGTCGTGGTTTGGGCTCCGTCCCCCCCCCGCGGCAGCACCGCCGGCGTCCCCGACTCTCGCTTCCGCATCCCAGGGGATTTCCCCGGACCAGGGAACGAAAGGAAAAGCACCGCGGCCTCCGCCGCCGCGTCACCCCCGCCACCGGGTCACCCCCTCCCCCACCGCGTCACCCCCGCCGTCACCCTCACCGGGGTCCCCCGAGCCGCCGCAGGCGCGGTGACAGCGGGGTGGGGACAGCAGGCGAAGGTCAGGGAGATGGAGCGGGTGGGGAGGGTCGCAAAATCGGGGAAGTCGGCGCTGCCGTGGGGCGGTTGGACCCACAGCGGCCCTGAGAAGCTGTGGCTGCCCCATCCCTGGGGGGGTTCAAGGCCAGGTTGGACGGGGCTCGGAGCAACCTGAGCTGGTGGGGGGTGTCCCTGCCCAGGGCAGGGGGTGGCACTGGGGGGGCTTTAAGGTCCCTTCCCACCCAAACTGTTCCAGGATTCTATGGATCGCTGAGGTTGGAAAAGGCCTTTCAGACCATGGAGTCCAACCCTCCGCCCAGCGCTGCCAAACCCAGCGCTACCCCGCGTCCCTCAGCGCCGCGTCTGCCCGGCTTTTCCATCCCTCCGGGGATGGCGACTCCCCCACTGCCCTGGGCAGCCTCTTCCAACGCCCGACAGCCCTTTCCATGAAGGAATTTTCCCCGATATCCATCCTAAACCTGCCCTGGCGCAACTGGAGGCCGTTCCCTCTTGTCCCGTGGCCTGTTCCTTGGGAGAAGAGCCCGACCCCCCCTGGCTGCCCCCTCCTTTCAGGGAGCTGCAGAGAGCGAGAAGGTCTCCCCTCGGCCCCCTTTTCTCCAGGCTGAACACCCCCAGCTCCCTCAGCCGCTCCTCACAAGTTCTCCAGACCCTTCTCCTCCTTCTCCAGCCCCCTCCCCACCTCCGTTGCCCTTCTCCGGACCCGCTCCGGCGCCTCCATGTCCCCCCTGTCCCGAGGGGACCGTCTGTCACCCGGCAGAGCGTGCGCCCACCCACGCCGTGACCAACCAGCGTCTCCAGGAGGATGCTGTGGGACACGGCGTTTATTGCGCGGCGTGGGGTCCGGTGCCGGTGTGGGGTCCGGTGCCGGTGCCAGCGCCGGCCATGGAAATCCCGTCACCAGAGGAAGAGGGGCTGCCCGTCCTCCCTCGCCAGCTCCTCCAGGCAATCCAGCAGCACCATCACGTCCAGCTGCGCCGGCGGCGGCACCGTCTCGGTCACCACGCGGCGCAGGAAGGCCGGGCTGTGGTAGGGGCGCGCGTCGGGGCCGGGGGGCTGGGGCAGGACGCCGTAGGTGTTCACCAAGGACTCGGCGAAGGCCGGGTGCGCCGAGGGGCTGTAGCCCAGCGCCCGCAGCCGCCCCATCACGGCCACGTAGCGCCGGGCGGCGTCGGCGCAGCGCTGCTCGTCGAAGGGCCCCGGCACCGTGCCCAGGGCCGTCTGGGGGGGGCGGAGGCAGGGAGACACGTCAGGGTCACCCCCCGGCTCTGTCACCCACCGTGGCGCCGGCGGCGCGGGCGCCGACCTACCGCCATGATCTTCTCGGGGATGTTGGCGACGGTGAAGCCGTAGAGGTGGCGGCGGTCAGGGAAGACGGCGGCCAGGATGCGGCGGTCCAGCTGGAAGGCGATCTCCCCCACCAGCGGCTCCCCCCCGGCTGCCGGCACACGCCGCCGTCGGGAGCTCGGCGCCACCCCCCCCGCGGGGACGTCGCCCCGGCTGCCCACCCGCTCCCCCCCGTGGCACCCCCACGTCCCCCCGTGTCCCCCCAGCGTCTGCCCGGGTGCCCCCGGCGTCTCCCTGCGCCCCCACCAACACCGTCCCGTGTCCCCCCAACAGCTCCTCGTGTCCCCAACCTCTCCCCGTGTCCCCCCCGACATGTCCCCATGTCCCCCCAACACCGTCCCGTGTCCCCCCAACAGCTCCTCGTGTCCCCAACCTTTCCCAATGTCCCCCCCGACATGTCCCCATGTCCCCCCAACATCATCCCGTGTCCCCCCAACAGCTCCTGGTGTCCCCAACCTCCCCCCATGTCCCCACCGACATGTCCCCATGTCCCCCCAACACCGTCCCGTGTTCCCCCAACATCGTCCCGTGTCCCCCCAACAGCTCCTGGCGTCCCCAACCTCTCCCCGTGTCCCCACCGACACGTCCCCATGTCACCCCAACATCGTCCTGTGTCCCCCCAACCCCCCCCACGTCCCCCCAACCTCTCCTCGTGTCCCCCCGACATCTCCCCGTGTCCCCATGGATGTCTCCCCGTGTCCCCACCAAGACGTCCCCACGTGTCCCCCCCCCTCTCCCCGTGCCCCCCACCACCCCGGGGTCGCGGCTGAGCCTCGCTGCTGCTGCTGGCCCCGCAGGAGGGGTTTGCGGGTGCCGGCGGTGCCGGTTGTGCCGGGCAGAGACTCGCTTGCGCCCATTTTACAGGGCGGGAATGCCAGCGCGCTGCTTTTCCCCGTGCGGAGATGCCGGCGTGCCGGCTCTGCCGGGCAGAAACGCTGGTGTGCCAGCTTTGCCAGCGCCAAGGCTCACGGTGCCGCGGCATCCCCGGGGTGGCTGCTGCTCCCCGGCACGGGGTGGCCGGAGCCGCTCGCCCAGGACCCCTTTGTCCCCCCACCCCGGCCACGGAGCTGGCGCTGGGCACGCAGCACCCGGGGGGGCACCGGCAGCGCCGCGGCCGGCCCTCACCTCGCCAGCTGGAGGGCTCCCGGGCGCAGGCCAGCCGGTGGGCATCGCGGGCCACCTTCGGCCAGGGCTCGGGGTGCTGGGCCACCGGCACCCGCAGGTCCAGCGGCTGCGTCCCGGAGCCCGGGCGAGGAGGGTCCGACACCCAGAGGTAGGAGGCGCCGGGGTCCGGATCCGGGGAGTCCCGGCGCGGCTCCGGGGACGGCCAGTGGGCGGGGGGGCAACTGGCAGAGCGGAAGCGGTCGATGGGGCAGGAGAAGCTGAGGCCGTCGGGGCCGGGGCTGCCGCGACCCGTCACCGGGAGGCCTGGAGGGACGGGAATGTCGGGATCGGTCCCTGGGGGCTGGGACGGGATGGGATAAGGATGGGATGGGATGGGATGGGATGGGATGGGGATGGGGATGGGGATGGGGTGGGATGGGATGGGATGGGATGGGATGGGATGGGATGGGGATGGGATGGGGATGGGATGGGATAAGGATGGGATGGGGATGGGATGGGATGGGGATGGGGATGGGATGGGACGGGATGGGGTGGGGATGGGGATGGGGATGGGATGGGATGGGGTGGGATGGGATGGGATGGGGATGGGATGGGGATGGGATGGGATAAGGATGGGATGGGGATGGGATGGGATGGGATGGGATGGGGATGGGATGGGGATGGGATGGGATGGGATAAGGATGGGATGGGGATGGGATGGGATGGGATGGGATGGGGATGGGATGGGGATGGGATGGGATGGGATAAGGATGGGATGGGGATGGGATGGGGATGGGATAGGGATGGGATGGGATAACGATGGGATGGGATGGGATGGGATGGGGACGGGGATGGGGCTGGGATGGGATGGGGATGGGACGGGATGGGGTGGGGATGGGAATGGGGATGGGATGGGATGGGAATGGGGATGGGATGGGGATGGGATGGGATGGGGATGGGATGGGATAAGGATGGGATGGGATGGGGACGGGGATGGGGCTGGGATGTGGCTGGGATGGGGATGGGATAAGGATGGGATGGGGATGGGATGGGATGGGGATGGGATGGGGATGGGATGGGATGGGATGGGATGGGGACGGGGATGGGGCTGGGATGGGATGGGATGGGGATGGGATGGGGATGGGGTGGGATAAGGATGGGATGGAACGGGGTGGGATCAGATGGGGATCAGACTAGTGCCACCTCCCTCCTCCCAGGTTCCTTGGCGCCTGCCCCCCCCAGCCCCCCCAGTACTTCTGTTCCCGGCCGCGGGGAAGAGGATCCCGGAGGCGAGCTCGGAGGCGCCGGGGGTGGGCAATGCGCCGGCCACGCTGGAGTCCTGGCTCTGCAGCTCCCGGGGGGGCACCTGGAAGACGTTGCTCTGCTCCAGGGGCATCAGCTCCCACTCCGAGATGTCGCCTGTGGGCGGATGCCGGGGGGGGACACACACGGACACATTTGATGCCGCGGCACCCACCGCCCCCCCCCCCCCTCCCTCCCGCCGGTGCCCACCGCGGTGCCCCCCTCACCTACGCTGGGGAAGGGGAAGTGCCCCCCGGCGTGGCCGTGGGCCGGGGCGCCGGGGGGGGCCGAGCTGGCGGCGCCGTGCTGGCCGCGGGGGTGGTGGCGGGGGTTGCGGGGGTCCCGCAGCCGCCCCAGGAGCCGCGTCAGCTCCTCGTTCTCCGCCAGCAGCGCCTGGATCTCGCGCCGCAGCTGGTCGTAGCAGGCGAAGACCGACAGCCCCGCGCGCGCCACGCGCCCGCCGGCCACCGGCTCCATGGCGGCCACCGGGGCTGCGCTACCGCGGCCAACGCTGGCCCTTGGCTTGCCGCGGCACCTGAGTTCTGAAGGGATGTCACAGAGGGACGGTGTCCCCTGACGGCCCTGCCACGCAGCCACCGGCCCCGGTTGCCCCGGCACCAGGGAGCTCCGAGCCGGCTGGCCCCGGTGACGGTACGGGAGCACCACGGGCGAGGGGGGGGAGGGCGGGTGGGCTGCACCCCCTTTTTTGCCGGGTTTGGGCCGTGGCGCCGCAGCTCCGGGTGACACATCCCCAATGGCCGCTGTCACCGCGCTGCCGGCAACGCCGCCCGGCACAGGGTGACCCCCGCACCCCTCGGGGGACGCGCGGCGGGGGCTCCATCACCATCCCCCTTCTGCTGCGGTTACAGGACCCCCCCAGCCCCCAGCGGGGGGTGTCAGCACAGCGGAACCCCAGCCCCGGCGCCGCCACCATGGTGCGGTTCGTCACCAGCTCCCTGGAGCTCAGGGCCCGGCAGGACGCGGCGCGAGCCAAGAGGCAGCGACAGGCCCGGGGGGGCCGGGACTGCCAGCAGCCCCCCCTGGCAGCCCCCCGGCCCCCCCAGCTGCTCCGGGGCCAGGGCTGGCTGGCGGCAGAGCCCCCGCAGCGCGGCGCAGCCGGGGCGGCAGAGCCGGGGGCCGCCGCGGAGAAGAGGGCGGGCGACGCAGGGTGCGCGGTGCTCGGCGCTGAATAAAGCTCTGCTGCGGCTGGCACCGAGCGCCGCGGTCACCGACTCTGAGTGACACCGGTGACTGACACCGAGCGCCGCGGTCACTGACTCTGAGTGACACCGGTGACCGACACCGAGCGCCACGGTCACCGACTCTGAGTGACACCGGTGACCAACACTGAGCACCACGGTCACTGACTCTGAGTGACACCGGTGACCGATACCAAGTGCCGTGGTCACTGACTCTGAGTGACACCGGTGACCGACACCGAGCGCCGCGGTCACCGACTCTGAGTGACACCAAGCGCCGTGGTCACCGACTCTGAGTGACACCGGTGACCGACACCAAGTGTTGCTGGTGACCGATCCTGAGTGCCACCGGTGTCCAACCCCAGGCGCCACCGGTGTCCAACGCCAAGTGCCACCGGTGACCAATACCAAATGCCACCAGTGACCGATCCCAAGTGCCACCGGTGACTGACCCAAGTGCCACCAGTGACCAACATGAGTGCCACCGCTGCTGGTGACTGACCCCAGGTGACACCAGTGACCAACCACAAGTGCTGCCAGTGACCAACACCGAGTGCCACCGGTGACTAATCCCAAGTGCCGCTGGTGTCTGATCCCGAGTGCCACCGGTGCTGGTGACCAACACCGAGTGCCACCGGTGACTGACCCCAAGTACCGCCGGTAACCAACCCCGAGTGCCACCGGTGTCCAACCCCGAGTGCCACCGCTCCTGGTGACTGATCCCGAGTGCCACCAGTGACTGACCCTGAGTGCCACCACTCCTGGTGACCGACCCCGAGTGCCACCGGTGTCCAACCCCGAGTGCCACCGGTGCTGGTGACCGACCCCGAGTGCCACCAGTGACTGACCCCGAGTGCCACCGCTCCTGGTGACCGACCCCGAGTGCCACCGGTGTCCAACCCTGAGTGCCACTGGTGACCAACCCCGAGCGCCACGCGCTGCCGAGGCTGGAACACGGTGGGGACAGGGGGAGATGGGTGACACGGGCTGACCCCGTCCCCAAACGTCCCCGTGGCCCCCGGGTGCAGGGGGGTGGGGGCAGCCCGTGGCGGGGGCCAGTAGCCCCAGGCTGGGCCGTGCCGGCCGCGGCGGGGGGAAGCAGAGCTGGAGGCGGCCGAGCTGAACTAGATGGAGGTTTATTAACAGCGGGGGCCGCAGAACGGGGCAGGAACGGAACCGTGGCCGCGGGGGGGGGGCCGGGGCCGGGACGGTGGCTCGGACCCGGGGGGGGGGGTGATGGGTCCCCGCGGGGACCCTCGAGCAGTGACCGGTGCGGGGACCCCGGGGGGCGCGGGACGGAGGGGGGTGGGGGGACACGAGCTCCACCGCAGGCGGGGGCAAAGTGCTTCCAGTCCTCGTTCAACGCAAGGGGGGGGGGGACGCGGCCGTATTCACAGCGGGGGGGGGCAGGGGGCTGCTGGGGGGGGAACGGGGGGGCTGCGGCACCCCGGTGGGCACGGGCGAGCGCCGCCTGCCTCGCACCCAGCAAGGGGACAGAGCTGTCACCCCCCCGCCTCGTGCCCCCCCCGCCACCCCAGGTCCGGCGAGACCCCCGCAGGGGTGAAAGAAATGCTAAGTGGGGGGGGGGGAACCGTTGAGGGGGTGCGGTGACACCAAACGAAACCGGCTGCGGGGACGGGGGACGGTGACACCAAACGAAACCGGCTGCGGGGACGGGGACGGGGACGGGGGGCGTGGGGGGGAAACCGGGATACGCACCGGGGGTGGGGGGGTCGGCGGGGGGGGGACACACAGGCTACTCCTTGGCCCGGCCGATGATGGCCAGGATGTAGAGGAAGATGTTGATGATGTCCGTGTAGAGGTTGAGGGCGGCGAAGACGTACTCCTCGGGGCTGAGCGCCAGCTGCTTGTTCCCCAGGATCATCTGCGTGTCCACCGCCAGGAACTGCCGGGAAGCGCCGGAGTTACGGAGTCAGGGAGTTTTAGGGACCTCCGGGGACCCCCCCCCCGTCCCAGCCCCGGCGGCAGCGGGGTCACCCGGAGCAGGTTGGGTGCGTCCAGGCGGGTTTGGGAGATCTCCAGAGACGGAGACCCCACACCTCTCTGCTGCCCTCGCCCCAAAGACCTTTGTCCTCCTTTTTTTGGCGTTTCCCGTGTCCCAGGTTGTGCCCGTTGCCCCTCGTCCCGGCCCCGGGCACCACCGGGAAGAGCCCGGCCCCGTCCCGCTGCCGCCCCCCCTTGCAGTGTTTATCGGCGCTGACGAGACCCCCCCTCGCTCGTCTTTTTTCCAGGCTGAAGAGACCCAAATCCCTCGGCCCTTCCTCAGCACAGAGACGCTCCCGGCCCTCGTCATCCTCGCGGCCCCCGCCGGACTCTCCCCAGCAGTTCCCCGTCCCGCCGCAACTGGGGGGCCCGGCACCGGCCCCAGTGCTCCAGCTGTGGCCCCCCCAGGGCAGGGCAGGGCAGGGCAGAGCGGGAGGATGAACCTCCCCCCGCCTGCCGGCCACGCTCTGCTCCGTGCCCCCCAGGAGACCGTTGGCCGCGTCGGCCACGAGGGCACGTCGCCGGCCCCCGGGCAACTTGGTGTCCCCCAGGACTCCCAGGTCTCCCCGCAGAGCTGGTTCCCAGCGGGTCCCCCCGGCCCGGCCCGGTCCCTGGGGCTGTTCCCCCCCCGGCAGGACCCTGCCCTGGCCCCCGGGGACCCTCCCGAGGTCCCTCCGGCCCGGCCCCGTCCCGCTGGCGGGTGGCACGACCTCCTGGGGGGGGTCCCCGGCGCCGACCCCCGGCCACCAGCGCTGGCCACGGGCCTCCAGCCGTCGCCGGCCGCCACCGGCTGAGCTGGTCCCCAGCCCCCCAGCTCCAGCCCCCAGCCCTTCCCCAGCCCCCTCCCTGCCCCTCCCCCACCCCCGCGTCCCCAGCGTCCCCTCAGGGTGCTGGGGGGGACGGTGAGCTCCGGGAGAGGGGACATTATGGGGGGGGGACGCCGGGGGAGGGGGGTCCGCCCAGAAGCCGCCCCACCGGCAGGTTCCTCACCCCACCGTCCCCACGCCCGCAGCCTCAGCCCCCCCGGCCACGGCTCATCCCCCCGCCAGGGAAGGGGGGGTGAGGGGGTCCGGGCCCCCCCCGGCACTCACGCAGGTGAAGAGCAGGGCCCCCAGGGAGGCGTAGATGATGTCCATGATGCGGTTCCGGATGAAGATGCAGAGGATGGAGAAGACGATGAGGACGACGAGGCAGATGATGAGCACCCCCCGGCAGGAGGTGAAGTCGTACTTGGTCTGCGGGAGGGGGCGGACTCAGCGCGGGGGGGGCCGTACACCCAACACACAGCGCCCCCCCCAGTCCCAGCAGGGAGCTGGGGGGGTTGGGGGGGGGTCGTACACCCAGTTTGGAGTCCCCCAGTAGGGAGCTGGGGGGTGTCATACGCCTGGTTCGGAGCCCCCCCACCAGGGAGCCAGGAGCTGGGGGGGGTCGTACGCCCAGTTCAGAGCCCCCCGCCCCGGGAGGGAGCTGGGGGGGGGGTTGTACACCCGGTTCAGAGCCCCCCAGCAGGGGGACGGGGGGGTCATACGCCCGGTGTGGAGCTCCCCAGCAGGGAGCCGGGGGGTCATATGCCCAGTTCAGAGCCCCCACCAACACCAGTAGGGAGCTGGGGAGGGGGTCGTATGCCCAGTTCAGAGCCCCCCAGCAGGGAGCCAGGGGAGGGGGGGGTCATACACCTGGTTTGGAGCCCCCAGTGCCAGCAGGGAGCCGGGGGGGGTCTTGTACCCCCAGTTCAGAGCCCCCCAGTAGGGAGCCAGGGGGAACATACACCTGGTTCAGAGCCCCCCAGCCCCAGCAGGGAGCCGGGGGGGGGGGGGGTCATACGCCCAATTCGGAGCCCCCCAGCCCCAGCAGGGAGCTGGGGGGGGGGCGGGTCGTACACCTAATTCAGAGACCCCCAGCCCTGGCAGGGAGCTGGGGGGGGTCGTACACCCGGTTTGGAGCCCCCCAAACTCAGCAGGGAGCCGGGGGGGGTTCATACGCCCAATTCGGAGCCCCCAGCCCCAGCAGGGAGCCGGGGGGGGGGGTCATACGCCCAATTCGGAGCCCCCCAGCCCCAGCAGGGAGCCGGGGGGGGTCATATGCCCAATTCGGAGCCCCCCAGCCCCAGCAGGGAGCCGGGGGGGGGGGGGTCATATGCCCAATTCGGAGCCCCCCAGCCCAAGCAGGGAGCCGGGGGGGGTCATACGCCCAATTCGGAGCCCCCCAGCCCCAGCAGGGAGCCGGGGGGGGCGGGGTCGTACACGTAATTCAGAGACCCCCAGCCCTGGCAGGGAGCCAGGGGGGGTCGTACACCTGGTTTGGAGCCCCCCAAACTCAGCAGGGAGCCGGGGGGGGTTCATACGCCCAATTCGGAGCCCCCAGCCCCAGCAGGGAGCCGGGGGGGGGGGTCATACGCCCAATTCGGAGCCCCCAGCCCCAGCAGGGAGCCGGGGGGGGGGTCATACACCCAATTTGGAGCCCCCAGCCCCAGCAGGGAGCCGGGGGGGGGGTGTCATACGCCCAATTCGGAGCCCCCCAGCCCCAGCAGGGAGCCGGGGGGGGGGTCATACACCCAATTTGGAGCCCCCAGCCCCAGCAGGGAGCCGGGGGGGGGGTGTCATACGCCCAATTCGGAGCCCCCCAGCCCCAGCAGGGAGCCGGGGGGGGGTCATACGCCCAATTCGGAGCCCCCCAGCCCCAGCAGGGAGCCGGGGGGGGGGTCATACGCCCAATTCGGAGCCCCCAGCCCCAGCAGGGAGCCGGGGGGGGGTCGTACACCTAATTCGGAGCCCCCCAGCCCTGGCAGGGAGCCGGGGGGGGGGTGTCATACGCCCAATTCGGAGCCCCCCAGCCCCAGCAGGGAGCCGGGGGGGGGTCATACGCCCAATTCGGAGCCCCCAGCCCCAGCAGGGAGCCGGGGGGGGGTCGTACACCTAATTCGGAGCCCCCAGCCCCAGCAGGGAGCCGGGGGGGGGGTGTCATACGCCCAATTCGGAGCCCCCCAGCCCCAGCAGGGAGCCGGGGGGGGGTCATACGCCCAATTCGGAGCCCCCCAGCCCCAGCAGGGAGCCGGGGGGGGGGTCATACGCCCAATTCGGAGCCCCCAGCCCCAGCAGGGAGCCGGGGGGGGGTCGTACACCTAATTCGGAGCCCCCCAGCCCTGGCAGGGAGCTGGGGGGGGTGTCCCGGCCGCTCTGCCCCCCCTGCCCGGCGCTGACCTGGAGGGAGAAGATGACGACGGTGAAGCAGACGAGGACGGTGATGCCCACGGCCATGATGACGGCGTCGGTGTTGTAGAAGCTGGCGATCATCCCCACCATGTAGGACAGGCTGAGCGTCAGGATGGACTGGGGGGGGGACACACAAACACACGCGCGCGGACACCGCGTCACCACCGCTCTGTCACCCCAACCGGGCCGCGAAACCCCCCCTCCGCCCCCCCGCCGCCTCCGGCGGTGCCGCCGCGGTGCCCAACGCCCTCCGCGCCGGGGCCGAATCCACAGCGGGCCCCGCTCTCACCCCCCCCCAGCGCCCCCAAACCCACCCCGAGGGGGGTCCCCCAGCTGAAACCGACCCCCCCCTCCCCGTCCCTCACCAGGGCCACCAGGTTCCAGGGGTGCTTGCGTCGGAAGTCGCCGCAGCAGCTGAGGACGATGAGGGAGATGAAGAAGACGGCGTAGGAGACGTAGTAGGTCCAGACGTTGCGCTGCACGAAGCCCTTGACGCCTTTGAGGAAGGTGAAGACGGCGACGAAGGCGAAGGTGACGCTCAGCTGCAGGCTCAGCACCAGGAACACCTGGGGGGGGGGGACGACACAACACACACACACACACACACACACACGACACGCAGAGGGGGTGTCGCGGCGTGGGGGGGGGGGTCCCAAGCCCCTTCCCAGGGGTGTCCCCCCCCCTCGGCGTCCCACCTTGCGGATGAAGGCCTGCCGCACGCTCTTGTCGTCCCAGTGGGCGGGGGGGAAGTCCTGGTTGTCATAGTAGGAGGGGGGCCCGTCCTCGTGGTAGGTGCTGTGCAGGGGGGCTGCGGCGAGGCGGGGGGGGGGACACGCACACACAGAGGCATGAAGGGGGGCCGGGGGGGGGACACGACACTGCCAGCACCCCCACACCGAGCCCCCGGGACCACCGGGGTGGCCGCTTGCCCGTGGCCACGGTCTCCGGGGTTGGGGGGGGGGCCATGGAAGTGGGGAGCGGGGGGCTCTGTGCCCCCCCCAAGCCGAGCCGACAGCTCCAGGCGGTGCCCCCCCCCACTTCTCTGGGTGACACCCCCCCCCCCCCCCGCCAAGGCTTGGCTGGGCTGAGGGGGGGGCTCACGGGGCAGGACCCCTTCCCTTGGGAGGGTCCCGCCGGCGCTCCCTGAGCCGCGCTACCCCCAGGATGGGGCCCCCCCATGTCCCCCCCCCGGGGATGAAGACCCGCCCCCCCCCCCCCCCCCCCCCATGTCTCCCCCCCCGGGATGGAGCCCCCTCTTTCCCCCCCCCGGGATGGAGCCCCCCCATGTCCTCCCCTCGGAATGGAGCCCCCCCATGTCCCCCCCCCCAGGACAGACCCCTCCATGTCCCCCCCCCCTGTCCCCCCCCCATCACTTACAGTCCTGGTCGCCGGGGACCATGGGCTGCGATGGAGCCCCCCCATGTTCCCCCTCGGGACAGACACCCCCCACCATGTCCCCCCCTCAGGATGGAGCCCCCGCCATGTCCCACCCAGGACAGCCCCCCCCCACATCACCCCCCCCCCAGAGAGCCCCCCCCCATCACTTACAGTCCTGGTCGCCGGGGACCATGGGCTGCGGCTGGGCGTAGGGGGGCTGGGCGTAGGGGCCCTGGGGGTACGGCCCCGGGGGGGGGTACGGCCCGGGGGGGTAGGGCCCGGCGGGGGGGTACGGCCCCGGGGGCGGGTACGGCCCTGGCCCCTGCGGGAAGCCCCCCGGCTGGCTGTAGGGCGCGGGGGCGAAGTGGGGCTGGGGATAGGGGGCTGGGGGGGGGTAGGGGGGCTGGGCGTAGGCCGGGGGGGCCGTGGGCTGCGGCCCCCCGAAGCCCTCGCCCCCCGTCACCAGGAAACTCTTCTCGTGGGACATGTCGGCCCCCCCCCCGGGCTGGCGGCCGCGCTCTGCTGTGGGGAGAGAAAGGGGGGGGGGGGGGTCAGAGCTGGCGGCCATCGCCCCCCCCCCCACGCCATCATCCCCACATCCATCACCCCCCCGCAGCCATCGCCCCCCCATGGCCTTCACCCCCCCCCAGCCATCACCCCCCCACGCCGTCACCCCCCCCCGGCCATAATCGCCCCCCCCCCCAGCCATCAAACCCCCACATCCATCACGCCCCATGGCCCCTTCCTCCCCCCCCCCCCCCAGCAGTCCTGTGGGCCCCCCACCCACCCATCACCCCACACTTGGGGGTCTCAGTCCCCCCTCCCCCATCCGCCACCCACACTTGTGGGTCCCCCCCCGTCCATCACCCCACAGTGGGTGTCGTCCCCCCCCCATCACCCCACACTTCTGTGTGTCCCCCCCATCCATCACCCCACAGTGGGTCAGCCCCCTCTTGTCCATCACCCCACACTTGGGGGTCTGGGTCCCCTCACCCCCCCATCACCCTACAGTGGTGTGTCCCCCCCATCCATCACCCCACACTTGTGTGTCCCCCCCCATCACCCCACACTTGGGGGTCCGGACACCCCCACCCCCCCACAGCAAGGGTGTCCCCCCTCGTCCGTCACCCCACAGCGTGCCCCCCCCGCCCATCACCCCACACTTGGGGGTCTGGACCCCCCCACCCCCCCGCAGTGAGGGTGTGTCCCCCCCCCGTCTGTCACCCCACACTTGGGGGTCCCCCCCGTCCATCACCCTACAGTGGTGTGTCCCCCCCTGCCATCACCCCACACTTGTGGGTCCCCCCCCCATCACCCCACACTTGGGGGTCCGGACCCCCCCATCCCCCCACAGCAAGGGTGCCCCCCCCCCCATCACCCCACAATTGGGGGTCTCCCCCCCATCCATCACCCTACAGTGGGTCGTCCCCCCCTGCCATCACCCCACACTTGTGGGTCCCCCCCCATCACCCCACACTTGGGGGTGTCCCCCTGCCCCCTCCATCACCCCACACTCGTGGGTCCGGCCCCCCCCCGGCTGCCGGGGCCCGCACAAGATGGCGGCCGGGCGGCAGGGCCGTTGCCATGGCGACCCCCCGCGGCCGCCCCGGCCCGGGCCATGGCGGCGGGGCCCGTCCGAGGCCTTCCCTCCTCCCCCGGCCACGGCCCCGCACCGGGACCCGCACCGGGACCGCCGGTGTCCCGCCGGCCGCGGCACCAGACCCCGGTGGCCAGCATTTGCCCCCGGCCCCGTGCCCGCCCCGGGAATGGCGGCGGCCATGGCGGCGGTGGCGGGGACGGGCGGCCGCCCGCAGGGTTGGCGGCCATCGGGCCTGCGCCATCACGTGCCGCCGCGACCGACGTGCCTGAGCCGGTGCCGCAGCGAGGAACCGGTGACAGCGGGCACGGGGCCACCAACTGCCGGGCCGGCGACGGCCAAGTGACGGCACCCCTGGCCGGTGGCACAGCCCTCTGGCTAGTGACAACCCCCACCGGCTACTGACAGACCCCTGGCCAGTGACACCCCCCCCCCCGCCGGCCAGCGACAGCCCCCCTGGCCACTGGCACAGCCCTCTGGCCAGCAACAGCCCCCCTGGCTGGTGACAACCCCCTGGCCAGTGACAGCCCAGTAGCTGATAACAGCCACCCCTGGCCAGTGACAGTCCCCCCCTGGCTGGTGACTGCCGCCTTGGCCGCTGGCACAGCCCAGTGGCCAGTGACAGTCTCCCCTGGCCAGTGACAGCCTGGTGGCCAGTAACAACCTGGTGGCCAATGACATCCCCCCCCTGACTGGTGACAGCCCCTCCTGGCCGCTGGCACAGCACAGTGGCCAGTGACAGGACCCCTTGGCCAGTGGCAGCCCCCCTGGCCAGTGACAGCTTGCCAGGCTGCTGACAGCTCGCCTGGCTGCTGACAGCCCAGTGGCCAGTGACAGCCCCCCTGTCTGGTGACAGCCCCCCTGGCCTCTGGCACAGCCCTCTGGCTAGTGACAGCCCCCCTTGGCCAGTGACAGCTTGCTGGGCTGGCAACAGCTCCCCTGGCCAGTGACAGCCTGGTGGCCAGTGACAGCCCCCTTGGCTGGTGACAGCCCCCCTGACCACCGGCACAGCCGTCTGGCCAGCGACGGCCTGCTGGGCTGGTGACAGCTGGCCCAACTGGTGACAAACCTGGCCAGTGACAGCCCCTCTTGGCCAGTGACAGCCCCCCCGGTCAGTGGCACAGCCCTCTGGCCAGTGTCAGCCCAGTGACTCGTGACAGCTCGCCTGGCTGATGACAGCACCCCCCCCCGGCCACTGGCACAGCCCTCTGGCCAGTGACAGCCCCCCCAGCCAGTGCCAGCCCCCCCGGCCGGTGCCAGCCCCCCCGGCCAGTGACAGGCCCCTGGCCACTGGCACAGCCCCCCCGGCCAGTGCCAGCCCCCCTTGGCCAGTGCCAGCCCCCCCGGCCGGTGCCAGCCCGCTGGCCGGTGGCTCAACCCCCGCGTGACGCCCCATCCTGGTGCCACGGGCCCGGGGGCGGGGGGGACGGGACTCAGCCATGCGGCACCGCGGCCGCCGCCACGTTCCTCCCCCGGGAGGGCCGGGACCCCCGGCACGGGGACACCCCTCACGGGGGGCGGGGGACACGGGGGGGTCCCCACAGGGGCGACAGGGGACACCCCAAACAGGGGACACGGGAGTCCCCACAGGGGGGCGCGGGGGGGGCGCAGAGTGGGGTGGGGGGGGCCCGCGCCCCCCCTCGCTAAGCCGCTTTGGCCGGTAAAGCCCCAGCGCGGCCTATTTACGGCAGCAACAATCCTAATCCCCCCCGGCGGGGGGGGGGGGCCACCACGACGACAACACACGGGCCGGAGGTGGGGGGGGGGGGGGGGGGGGCAGCCCCCACCCTCCCGCCGCTGCCCCCCGCAGCGGGGTCCCGCACTGCGGCCCGGCCCGGCCCGCCGGGGCCCGCTCCCGCCGCCCGGCTGTGCCCCCCCCCCGCTGCGGAATGCGGCAGAGCGGGGCGGGGGGGGGGGGAGGAAACGGCGCTCGGGGGCCTCCCCCGTGCCCCCCCCCCCCCCCCGCCCCACACCGCAAGCCCCCTCCGGTGTCCGGGTTCCCCCATCCCGGTGTCCGTGTCCCCCGTCCCCGTCCCCCCCCCAGCTCACCGGGCCGGGCCGTGCGGCAGCGCTGCCTCCGCTCCGCTCCGCTGTGGGCGGGGCCTCCGCGTGGGGGGGCGGGGACTACGGGGGGCGGGGCCTTCTCGCGGGGAGGGGAGGGGCGGGGGCTTGCGGCAGCGCTCCGCCTTCATTGGGCGGGGACTGCGGGAGGGGCGGGGCCTCAGCGAAGGGGCGTGGCTTAGGGGGGCCGGTTTAGGGCAGCGCCGCTCGGCTGTGGGCGGGGTCTCCGCGAAGGGGCGGGGCTGATGGGGGCGGGGACTTACGAGGAGGGGCGGGGCTGGGACGGCTCGGTTCCGCCCACTCCGCGGCGAAGGGGCGGGGCCTGCGGGAGAGGGGCGGGGCCTGTAGGGAGAGGGGCGGGGCCTGTAGGGAGAGGGGGCATTGCCTCCGTGAGAGGGGAGGGGGCTGTGGGTATAGGGGCGGGGCCTGAAGGAAGGGGGCGGGGCTTGTGTGAGGGGCGAGTCCTTATGGAGGCGGGGCCTTCGGGAGAGGGGCGGGGCTTGCGGGAGAGGGGCGGGGCTTGCGGGAGAGGGGCGGGGCCTGGCTCTCCTGCGTCCCCATCGTATTTCGGGTGGGGCCCGGGCCGGGTCCCGCCCCTCCGGAAGGCCCCGCCCACGGGAGGCCACGCCCTCTCTCGGCCACGCCCCCCCGGCCACACCCCCGCGCGCTTCCCCTTCCCGTTCCCGTTCCCGGGCACTTTCGGTTTCGTTTCTTGGCCGGGGCGGAGCCGAACGGCGGCCGGTGCGTTGGGGGATGGGGGCAGGGGGGGGGGCTGTGTGGGGTCTGTCTCTGGGCTGGGGGGGGGGGTGTCCTGCCCCACGGCTGGGGGGCTGGGGTGTCCTGCCACGGGGGTTTGGGGCTGCGTGGGGCTGGGGGGGGGGGCTCTGACCCGGGGTCGTGGGGATACGGGGGGCCCTGCCCTGGGACATGAGGTTGTGGGGGTCTGCCCCACGGCGGGGGGGGGGCTGCCCCGGGGGCGTGGGGCTGCCGCGGGGCTGGGGGGCTGAAGGGGGGGTCCTGCCCCACGGCGGGGATGATCCTGCCCCGCGGCTGTGGGGCTGGGGAGGGGCCCTGGGGAGGGGGGAGGGCCGTGGGGTGTCCCGCGTCCCCCCCTTCCCCCCCCCCCCAAACGTGCGGGCGGGCAGATGGCGGGGGCGGTGCTGGAGGTGGGGGGCGTCCCCCCCGACGCCCCCGAGGAGCTGCCGGTGCTGTACTTCGAGAGCCGGCGGCGGTCGGGGGGGGGCCCCGTGGAGAGCTGCCAGCGCCTCGGCCCCCTCCTCTTCCTCACCTTCCACAGCCCCCAGGGTGAGCCCGCGGCTGGGGGCACTGGGGCGGGCTACGGGGGGGTCCCAGTCCCTGCTGGGGGCACTGGGGTGGGGTACTGGGGGGTCCCAGTCCCTGCTGGGAGCACTGGGAGCACTGGGATGGGCTACGGGGGGGTCCCAGTCCCTGCTGGGGGCACTGGGGCGGGCTACGGGGGGGTCCCAGTCCCTACTGGGGGCACTGGGATGGGGTACGGGGGGGTCCCAGTCCCAATTGGGAGCACTGGGAGCACTGGGGTGGGCTACGGGGGGGTCCCAGTCCCTACTGGGGGCACTGGGATGGGGTACGGGGGGTCCCCGTCCCTGCTGGGAGCACTGGGGTGGGGTACGGGGGGGTCCCAGTCCCTGCTGGGCGCACTGGGATGGGCTACGGGGGGGTCCCAGTCCCTGCTGGGGGCACTGGGATGGGGTACGGGGGGTCCCCGTCCCTGTTGGGAGCACTGGGGTGGGGTATGGGGGGGTCCCAGTCCCAATTGGGAGCACTGGGAGCACTGGGATGGGGTACGGGGGGTCCCCATCCCTGCTGGGGGCACTGGGGTGGGGTACAGGGGGGTCCCAGTCCCTGCTGGGGGCACTGGGAGCACTGGGATGGGGTATGGGGGGGTCCCGGTCCCTGCTGGGGGCACTGGGATGGGGTGAGGGGCGTCCCAGTCACAAGTGGGAGCACTGGGATGGGGTACGGGGGGGCCCTGGTCCCAACTGGGAGCACTGGGATGGGGTACGGGGGGGGGTCCCAGTCCCTGCTGGGGGCACTGGGAGCACTGGGATGGGGTATGAGGGGGTCCCAGTCCCCACTGGGAGCACTGGGGTGGGGTGAGGAGGGTTCCACTCCCAACTGGGAGCACTGGGATCGGTCGGGGGGGGACGACCCACTCCCACTGGGATCACTGGGGAGCGGTGCTGTGCCCCCCAGGGTCTCCCAGTGCGGGGTGGGCTCGGGCACTTCCCGTCCCCCCCCCCCCCAGTGACCCCCGTGTCCCGTCCCCCCCCGGTGACCCCCGTGTCCCCCCCAGATGCCGAGAACGTCCTGGCCCAGGGCACCCACCGGCTGGGGGGGGTGGGAGCTGCGGGTGCGCCCAGCCCCCCCCTGGCACCCCACCCGGCTGCTGCTGGGGGGGCTGGACCCCTGCGCCCCCCCCGAGGAGCTGGAGCCCCCCCTGGGCTCGCTGCTGGGACGAGCCCCCGGCACCTTCGGCCTCAGCCGGGGCCCGGCACCGGGATGGGCCCTGCTGCGCCTGCGGGACCCCATGGCCCCCCTCGGTGGGTGCTGGGGGGGGAGCGGGACCCCCCATGGCCCCCCTCGGTGGGTGCGGGGGGGGAAGGAGGTCCCTGGGGATATGGGGGGGGGGGGCAGACCCTGCTGGGAGCACTGGGATCAGGTACAGAGGGGTCCCGGACCCAACTGGGAGCACTGGGATGGGGTGTGGGGGGTTCCCAATCCCACTGGGAGCACTGGGATGTGGTGTGGGTGGTTCCCAGTCCCAACTGGGAGCACTGGGATGGGGTGAGGGGGGTTCCCAATCCCACTGGGGGCACTGGGATGGGGTGAGGGGGGGTCCCGGTCCCAACTGGGAGCACTGGGATGGGGTGTGGGTGGTTCCCAGTCCCAACTGGGAGCACTGGGATGGGGTGAGGGGGGTTCCCAATCCCACTGGGGGTGCTGGGATGGGGTGAGGGGGGGTCCCGGTCCCAACTGGGAGCGCTGGGATGGGGTGAGGGGGGGTCCCAGTCCCCACTGGGAGCACTGGTGGCTGTTGGGGGGGTCCCAGTCCCCGTGGCGGCTGGGGCGGTGTTTCGGGGTGCAGGGGCTGGGGTGCTGCGCGGTGTTGATGCGGGGGTGGCATTTTGGGGTGCGGGGCTGGTGCCGGCGTCACCGGGGCGGCGTTTCGGGGTGCGGGGTCTGGGGTGCAGGACCGGTGCCGGTAGTGCCGGGGCGGCATTTTGGGGGGCAGGGTTTGGAGCACGGGGGTGGCATTTTGGGGAGCGGGCTCTGGCTGCGGCGTTGGCGCCGGTGGTGCCAGGACGGTGTTTTGGGGTGGGGGTCTGCGGGGCGGGGTTGGTGCTGGGACGGCGTTTCGGGGCACGGGGTCTGCGGTGCATCCTGGCAGCCAGGCCCCCGGGGTGGCGTTTTGGCGCAGCCGGCAGCGCCGGTGAGCGCGGTGGGCGGCATCGTCCTGCCGGGCGCTGGGTGCTGGTGGCTCCCCGCTGCCGGACCCGCCGGCGTCCCGCGGTGCCGCCGGGGTGGCCGAATGGCTCCCATTCCCCCCCGGCGTCACCGTCGCCACCGTCCTGGCAGAGTTCGCGGCGGCGGCGGAGCGGGTCCGGCAGCGGGGGCTGGCGGGGTCGGCGGTGTCCCTGCTGCGGCTACCGGTGGCCAGCAGCGTGGTGGTGCGTGCCGAGGCGCCGGTGCTGAGCCGCGACCTGCTGGAGCTCTACTTCGAGAACCGGCGCAGCGGCGGCGGCAGCGTGCGGGACGTGCGGGTGCTGCCGGGGGGACGCGCCGCCGTCGTCACCTTCCAGGAGGCGGAAGGTGAGCGGGGGACGCGGGACACCGGGGACACCCCCCCCTTCGGCCGGCCGCTGGTGCCGGTGCCGCGCCGGCTGCCCGTCCTCTCCCCCCGCAGCGGCGGAGCGGGTGCTGCAGAGACCCCACCGGCTGCAGGACGCGGCGCTGGCGCTCGCCCCCCACTACCCCTTCTTGGGGACGCTGGAGGGGGACGAGACCCCCCCGCCAGACACGGCCACCGCGCCGGGTGAGACCCCCCCGACGGGCGAGACCCCCCTGCCGGCCACGGCCACTGCGCAGGACACGGCCCCGGCCCCCCCGGCAGCCCTGGCACCCTCACCGGACACAGCCCCCCCGCCAGGTGTGCCCCCCCCATCAGATGGGTCCCCGCCGCCAGCCCCCACGGGCCCGGTGCCGGTGGAGCCACCGGTGTCGAGCCCGGTGCCGGCGGAGCCGCCGTCTGCCTTCCCCGGGGGTGACGGTGACACGGCGGTGGCCGGGCGGTGGCAGCGCCATGAGGCGTTGGCGGCGGCGCGGGACGAGGTGGTGGTGCCGGCGGAGCCAGGAGCGCTGCGGTACCTGCACCGGCACTACCAGGACCTGCTGGCCAGCATCCCCGAGGTGTCCCTGCTGCCGCTGGAGGGGGGGGACGTCTCCGGATTCCGGGTGAGACGCCGGCTCCGGGTGTCCCCGGCACTGCGGTGCCGCGGCGGCACGGCCCTGACGGCCCGGCGGTCGCCGGCAGGTGAGCGGGGAGCCGGGCCGGTGCCGGGCGGCCGCCGAATTCCTGCAGAGCCTGCTGGGCACCGTGGGCTCGCAGCCGGTGACGCTGCGGTTCCCCGGCGTGGCGCGGTTCCTGCGGGACGAGGGCGGGCAGAGCGTCATCCGGCAGCTGGAGAGTCGCTTCCAGTGCGTCATCGACCTGGACGGCGTCCGCTGGGACCCCCCGGACCCACAGGTACCCCCCGGGTGACGCCACGCCGGGCCCTGCCGCCGGCACAGCGCCGGTGACGGCGGCCCGTGTCCCTTGTCCCCGCAGACGGAGCTGGCGGAGCTGCTCGCTGCTGCGGCGCCGCAGCCGGACCTGCCCGAGGATGAGGATGGTGCCGATGGAGACGGCCTTCACCGCAGCATCGGTGAGGGGTCTCGCCCCGCACCTGCTCAACCGGCGCCGCGGTGGGAGGGGGACGCGGACGCTGGTTCCTCACCATGTGCCGGGGTCGGGGCCCGCGGGTGACGCCTGGCTGCTCCCGGCAGAGGAGATCAAGGAGCTGCTGGCAGCGCTGCGCCCCGGCGACGCCGAGCCCCCGCTGCTCCCCGGCCACGACCTGGACCCCTTCACCGAGCCCCCCGACGGGGGTGGCGCCGGGGAGCCGCCGTGGGGCTGGCGAAGGGCCGGGATGGAGGAGGAGGAGGAGGAGGAGGAGGAGGCGGCGCAGATGGTGTTGGCCATCCAGCGCTCCATGGAGGACACGGGGCGCGAGGAGGAGGAGCTGGCGCGGGCCACCGCGCTCTCCCTCCGCTCCCACCGCCGGGAGGAGGAGGAGGAGGAGGAGGAAGACGCCGGGCTCCTGGCGGCGCTGGAGGCCTCTCTGGAGGAATGGCTGCCGGCGGCGGACGCGGCGCGGGTGCTGGTGTTCTCCTCCTTCGAGCGGGACGTGGCGGCGGTGCCGGGGGAGCTGGAGCGGGCGCTGGCGGGGCGGCTGCGGGCACAGACGGTGCAGAGCGAGCGGCTGCAGGCGCTGCCGGCGCGGTGCTGGCGATGCCTCGTCCTCCTGCAGCGCCGGCACGCCGTCCACCTGGGCCTGCACGCCGGCACCGCCACGCTGCACGGCTTCGCCGAATACACCGCCGCCGCCGCCCGCGACCTCCACCTCCTGCTCCGGCGCCTGCCGCAGCCCGGCCGGCCCCGCCACGGCACCGCCGGCGCCCACTGGGTGCGCTGGGACCACGCCGGCACCGCCGTCCCCTACCCCGGCGAGGCCACGGCGCTGCTGGAAGGGGCCTGGCAGCGCCGGCAGCGCCGGCTGGACCTGCTGCTGGACGGGCGGCCCTTCACCGTCGACCTGCAGCGCATGGAGGAGTACGACATCGGCAACGCCAGCGTCGCCCCTGTCTCACGCAGCCAGCCCCCAGCCGACAGCCTGCTCGGTGAGTGCCGGCAGCACCGGTGCCGCCGCGGCGCTGTGTGAACGGGGTGGTGCCGCGGTGCCGGTCCTGCCCTGACATGGCACCGTGTGGGCAGGATGGTGCCGCAATGCCACTCCTGGATCCACCATGGCACCCTGTGGACCAGATGGTGCCGCGGTGCCGGTTGTGCTCCATCATGGCGCCACGGGAACGGCACGGTGCCGTGGTGCCGGTCCTGCCCTGCTGTGGCACCCTGTGAACCAGACGGTGCCGCGGTGCCGGTCCTTCTCCACCGTGGCACCCTGTGAGCGGGATGGTGCTGCAGTACCGGTGTGCCGTGCCATGCCGTGCTGCACCGACCTTCACCGGGTGCCGCGTCCGGCAGGGCCGGCGGTGGCGGCGGAGGAGGAGGTGCGTCTGCTGCGTCTGGCCGAGGACTCGGAGGAATTCCGCGACACCGTCAGCCATTTCTACCAGACGCTGGAGGAGCTGCACAGCCAAATCGCCATCGTCAAGGTGGGTGCCGGCGCCGCCGGGGTCGGGGGGAGGCGCTGGGCGACGCCGTGGGCGGTGTGGCCGCGGCAGAGCCCCGGACGCTGCGGTGCCGCCCGGCAGGTGGAGAAGCTGATCCACCCGCTGCTGTACGAGCAGTACCGCCTGAAGAGAGCCAGCATGGAGAGGGGCCGCGCCGGCGGCGCCCCGGTGGAGCGCGTCCTCTTCCACGGCACCAGCCAGAGCTCCAGCCGCGAGATCTGCCTGCACGGCTTCAACCGCAGCTTCTGCGGCAAGAACGGTGAGCGCCGGGCACGGGGCACCGAGGCAGGGCACGGCGTCGCCCATCCTGGCGTGGTGTTGCCCATCCGGCCACGGCATTGCTCGTCCCGGCACGGCAACACCGCTCCAGGCACACCGTTGCCAGTCGGGCCGTGGCGTCACCTACTGGGGCACGGCACCGCTGGTCTGGGCACGGCGTTGCCCATCCTGGCGTGGCACCGCCAGTCCAGCCATGGCATTGCCCATCCGGGCGTGATGTTGCCCATCCCGGCACGGCATCACCTACTGGGGCATGGCGTTGCCGATCCGGGTACGGCACCGCCGGTCTGGGCATGGCATTACTGATGGGGGCACGCCATTGCGTATCCAGTCACGGCATTGCCAGTCCAGGCACGGCATTGCCAACTGGGGCACGGCACTGCCGAACTGGGCAGGGCAGCGTCCATCCGGGGCACGGCACGGCTGGTCCTGGCACAGCGTCACTGGTCGGGCCGTGGGGTGCCGATCTGGCGTGGCGTTGCCGATCTGGCGTGGCTCTGCCAGTCCAGGCGTGGCATTGCCGATCGGGGCATGGTACTGCCGATCTGGGCTCAGGGTGCCGACCCAGGGCATGGCATTGCCCCTCGGGACACGGCGTCGCCAATCCGGGTATGGCATCGCCAATCCGGGCATGGCATTGCCCATCTGGGCACGACGTTGCCGATGGGGGCACAGCAGTGCCAATCTGGGTATGGCACCGCCAATCGGGCCGTGGCGTTGCCCATCTGGGCACGGCATTGCCCGTTAGGCCATGGCATCACCTGCTGGGGCACGGCATCACCGGACTGGGTATGGCATTGCCAATCCGGGCACGGCATTGCCAATTGGGCCATGGCATCACCCATCCAGCATGGCTCTGCCAGTCCGGGCACGGCATCGCCCATCCGGGCACGGCATCACCCGTCTGGGCACGGAGTTGCCAATCCGGCATGGCTCTGCCGATCCTGCCATGGCGTTGCCAATCCGGGCACAGCATTGCCATTACCACCATGGCGTTGCCGGTCCCGGCACGGCGTTGCCCATCGGGGCATGGCGTGAGCCCCGTGCCCCCCCTGACCCCCCCGTCCCTCCCTCCCTCCCTCAGCCGCGCTCTACGGCCTGGGCGTCTACTTCGCGGCGCGGGCGGCCATCTCGGCGCAGGACCGGTACTCGCCGCCCGCCGCCGACGGCACCAAGCGCGTCTTCGTGGCCAAAGTGCTGACGGGGGAGTTCGCGGCCGGGGGGCGGGGGCTGCGGGCCCCCCCGCTGCGGGACGGGGCCGGCCCCCCCCGGCGCTACGACAGCGTGGTGGACGACCCCCGGCGCCCCGCCATCTTCGTCATCTTCAACGACACCCAGGCCTACCCCCAGTACCTCCTCACCTGCCGCCGGCGGGGGGGACCCCCCTGACACCCCCCCCCGCCACCCCCCGACCCCCTGCCCCGGGGTGGGGGGGGCGGTTACGGGGGTCCCTGCCCCAGGGTCGGGGGGGGGGGGGTCTCGACGCTGGGGTGTTCGGGGTCTGGGGGGGGACACGACACCCCTCGACCCCCCCCCCTTGGACTTGGGGGGCGCGGGAGGACTCGGGGGGGGGGGGGGGGGTATCACCGGTGCAATAAAAGTGAAAGTGGGAATAATAATCCCTTTTCCTGGGGCTGGGAGTTGGTGGGGGGGGGGGTCAGGGCTGTGCTCTGGGGGGGGCTGCGGGGACGGGGGGCTGGCACAGGGTCTGACACCCCCCCCCCAGCTCGTTCCCCCCCATCCCGGGGACGGGACACCGTCCCCTTTGGGCTCGTCCCGCCCGGCCGGGGGACACGGACCCCCCCAGGACTGTCCCGTCCTTCCCCCCCCCGTCCTGGGCCTGGGGTCCCTCCTGTGCTCCCCCCCCCCAACACCATCCTGGCCTTGGGGTCCCTTTGGGCCCCCCCGCCATGGGGACCGGACCCCCCCCATTCACTCCCGCGGTGCCACCATGGGGTGCGGTGCCGGGGGGTCCCCGTCCCCCCCGAGCCCTCGGTGCCCCCTGCGGCACACGCCGCCCCCCCCGCGTGCTGCGCCAGCCCGGGGACACCGCGGCGAGGGTGAGTGTGCCGGGGCTGGGGCTGGGGCGAGCTGATGGCATCGCCCCCCCGACGGCATCGCCCCCCCGATGGCATCGCCAACCTCTGCCGGCATCGCCCCCCCCGACGGCATCGCCCCCCCGATGGCATCGCCAACCTCTGCCGGCATCGCCCCCCCAACAGCATCACCCCCCAAATGGCATCGCCAACCTCTGCCGGCATCGCCTCCCTGATGGCATCGCCCCCCCCGATGGCATCGCCAGCCCCCGACGGCATCGCCCCCCCAACAGCATCACCCCCCTGTGCCAGCATCACTCGTGGGTACCAGCATCCCCCCCCCCCACCCCGTGCCACCATCGCCCACCAGTGCCGGCATCACCCACCCACCCAGACTGGCATCATCCACCCCTGCCGGCACGGCAGGAGCAGGCAGCACAGGCAGCGCAGGCAGGGTGCAGGCAGGGCGCAGGCAGCACAGGCAGGAGCAGGCAGGGCGCAGGCAGGGTGCAGGCAGCGCAGGCAGCGCAGGTAGGGTGCAGGCAGGGTGCAGGCAGCGCAGGCAGGGTGCAGGCAGGAGCAGGCAGGGCGCAGGCAGGGTGCAGGCAGGAGCAGGCAGGGTGCCCGCAGGGCGCAGGCAGCACAGGCAGGGCACAGGCAGGGTGCAGGCAGGGTGCAGGCAGGAGCAGGCAGGGTGCAGGCAGCACAGGCAGGGTGCAGGCAGGGCGCAGGCAGCGCAGGCAGGAGCAGCAGAGGGCTGACGCCGGCAGAGGCCGCGGAAGGTTCCGGTTCCTGGTGCCGGAGCCAAACCGCAGGCCCTGGCACGGCCCTCCCCGGCCCCACGGCGCCCCACGACGGATGGGGACGGAGCCGGCACCGGGGGCCCCGCGGTCCCGGACCCACGGCTCGGGGGGTGGCAACTGGCCGGGGGGACAGTGAGGCCACGGGGGGCACGGGCACCCCCGGCACAGCCGGCCCCTGCCTGCGCTGCCTGCGCTGCCTGCGCTGCCGGCCCCTGCTCCATGGGGGGGCAGGGGGACTCCCCCCCTCTGTTCCACCCCTGCTCCAAGCTCTGCTCCCGGGGGACACAAGGGGGGACAGGGGGCACAGGGGACATGGAGGACACGGGGGACATGGGGGACACTGGGGACATGGGGACGTGGGGGACACAAGGGGCACAGGGGGTACAGGGGACATGGGGGGCACAGGGACAGGGACACGGGGGACATAAGGGGGGACAAGGGGCACAGGGGACACGGGGGACATGGGCAACACGGGAGACGTAGGGGACATGGGTGACTTGGGGGACACAGAGGACACGGAGGATACAGGGGACATGGGGGGCACAAGGGACAGGAGGGACACAGGGGACAAGGGTAACATGGGGGGCACAGGTGACATGGGGGACACGGGAGACACAGGGGACATGGGTGACAGGGGACAAGGGACACGGGGGACACAAGGGACATGGGAGACACAGGGGACATGGGGGCACAGGTGACATGGGGGACACAGGGGACACAGAGGACATGGGTGACACAAGGGACATGGGAGACACAGGGGACATGGGGGACACGGAGGACATGGGGGACATGGGGGACAAGGGACACAAGGGACACAGGAGACACAGGGGACACAGGTGACATGGGGGACACGGGGGGCACAGGGGACACAGAGGACACAGAGGACATGGGTGACACAAGGGACGTGGGAGACACAGGTGACATAGGGGACATGGGGGACACAAGGGACACGGGGGACATGGGGGACATGGGGGACACAGTGGACATGGGGGACATGGGGGACACGGGGGACATGGGGACACAGGGGACACAAGAGACACGGGGGACACGGGGGACAAGGGACACAGGTGACATGGGGGACACGGGGGACACAAGGGACACGGGGGACATGGGGGCCATGGGCGACACGGGGGACACAGTGGACACGGGGGACATGGGGGACACAAGGGACATGGGGGACACGGGGGACACGGTGGCCAGGGGCGGGGGGTGTCTGTCGGGGGCTCCCACCGCCGGGTCGGGGCCGGACGCGGCACAGACCCCCGGCACGGCCGGACCCGAGGGTGACACGGTGGGTGCCGGGGGGTCGCTGGCCCCCATCCCTCGCGTGCCAGGCCCCGGCGCCGTGGCGGTGAGCGGGTGCCGCCGGTGCCAGCCCGGCCGGACCTTTGTCCCCTGTCCCCGAGGGGCCCGTGGGGGGCTCAAAGGGGCCCTTTGTCCGCGGCTGGTCCCGTGCCACCTCCTGGGGCCACCTCCCGGGGCCACCACCAGCAGCGCCGCCTCTGCCAGGGGCTCAGGCTCGGCTGGTAAGGGGGTGCCGGGGGTGCCGGGGGTGCCAGGGGGTGTTGGGGGTGCTGGGAGTGCCATGGGGTGCCGTGGGGTGTCATGGGTGCCGTGGGGTGCTGGGGGTGCCATGGAGTGTCATGGGGTGCCATGGAGTGCTGTGGGGTGCTATGGGGTGCCATGGGTGTCATGGGGTGCCATGGAGTGCCGTGGGGTGCTGGGGGTGCTGGGGGTGCCATGGAGTGCCGTGGGGTGCTATGGGGTGCCATGGAGTGTCATGGGGTGCCATGGGGTGCCGGGGAGTGTCATGGAGTGCCGTGGGGTGCTGGGAGTGCCGTGGGGTGCCGTGGGGGTGCTGTGGGTGCCAGGAGGTGCTATGGAGTGCTGGGGGTTCCATGGGGTGCTGTAGGGCGCCGTGGGGTGCCGTGGGTGCCGTGGGGTGCCATGGGGTGCCATGGGTGCCGTGGGGCTCTCCCGGGGCGAGGGGCGCCCGAAGGCGGCACACGCGGTGTCAGGGGCGGCGACACGTGTGTGTGTGTGTGTGTGTGTGTGTGTGGGCGCGTGGGGGGGGCACACGCGTGTCCGTGCGTGTCCGTGCCCGTGCGCACACGCAGCCGGGGGGTTGCACACACGTGTTCGGCCCGACACGCGTGTGCGCTGCATGCGCGTGCGTTCCCCTGCGCCCCTGACGTGTGTGCGTGTGCGGGGAGGGCGAGCACACGTGTGTCCACGCGTGTCCGTGCGTGTGCGCGTCCGTCTGTGCCGGTGTGTGCCACCGCCCGCCCGCAGGCGCCGTCCCCGCGGTGCGCACACGCGTGTGCCTTCACGGCGGGGGGAACACGCGTGTGCAGGGGCTCCGGTGCCCCTGTGTGCCGGCGGGCACCGGGGGGGCCACGGGCTCCCTCCCACCGCACCGGCACCGGCACCGGCACCGCCAACCCCCCAGGCCCCGCCACAGCTGCCGGCACCCGCGCCATTTCCCGGCACGATCTCCGGTTGCTGGCATGGCCTCTGGTTGCCGGCACGGCCTCCACTTGCCGGCAGAGTCTCCGGTTGCCGGCACCCGTGCCATTTCCCGGCACGGTCTCCGGTTGCCGGCACAGTCTCCGGTTGATGGCACTGTGTCCGGTTACCGGCACAGTCTCTGGTTGATGGCACCGTGTCCGGTTGCTGGCACAGTCTCTGGTTGCCGGCACAGTCTCCGGTCGCCGGCATGGTCTCTGGTTGATGGCACTGTGTCGGGTTGCCGGCACAGTCTCTGGTTGCCGGCACGGTCTCCATTTGCCGGCACGGTCTCTGGTTGCTGGCACCCGCGCCATTTCCTGGCACGGTCTCTGGTTGCCAGCACGGTCTCCAGTTGCTGGCACCGTGCCCGGTTACCGGCACAGTCTCTGGTTACCGGCACGGTCTCTGGTTACCGGCTGGTTGCCGGCTGGCCTGTGGCACGGAGGCGGGCAGGCTGCGGGCGGCCATGCCGGTGCCGGTGCCGGTGCCGGTGGCGGTGCCGGTGGCGGTGCCCGGAGGCCGCGTGGCGTCGGGCCGGGGGTCCCGGCATCTCCCCCCGCCGCGGCTCAGGCGGTGCCGGGATGCGGCAGCCGGTGCCTCCCGCCGGGGCCGCGGGGCCGGGCCCTCGCCGGGGGCTGCCGGCACCGCCCGGGTGGGGTTCGGCGGCCCGTCCCCGGTGTGTGTCTGTCCCCGGTGTGTGTCTGTCCCCGGTGTCCGTCTGTCCCCTCCCCGGTGTCCCCGGCCCGTCCCCGGTGTCCCCGGCGCGGCGGCGGGGGGGGGCGGGAGCGGAGGGCGGCTGCGCCGGCAGGAACTGGGTGGCAGCGGGGGGGGGAGGGGAGGGGAGGGGAGGGGGAGGAGGAGGAGGAGGAGGAGGAAGGCCGGCGGAGGGAGGAAGGCCGGGGATGCCGCGCGCTGCCGCCGCCCGGGCACCTGGGGCGCGGTGACTGCGGTGCGTGGGGGCCGGGGGCCGGGGTGGGGGATGTGGGGTGCGGGGTGAGGGGCGGGGGGTGCAGGGTGCGGGGTGCCGGGGGGTGCCGGCGGTGCGGGGTGTGGGGTGAGATGTGGGGTGAGGTGTGTGAGATGTGGGGTGAGGTGTGGGGTGCGGGGTGAGATGTGGGGTGAGGTGTGGGGTGAGATGTGGGGTGAGGTGTGGGGTGAGATGTGGGGTGAGGTGTGTGGGGTGAGGGGTGAGGTGCGGGGTGAGGTGCGGGGTGAGGTGCGGGGTGAGGTGTGGGGTGAGGTGTGTGGGGTGAGGGGTGAGGTGCGGGGTGAGGTGTGGGGTGAGGTGTGGGGTGAGGTGTGGGGTGAGATGTGGGGTGAGGTGTGAGGTGTGGGGTGAGATGTGGGGTGAGATGTGGGGTGAGGTGTGAGGTGCGGGGTGAGGTGCGGGGTGAGGTGCGGGGTGAGGTGTGGGGTGTGGGGTGAGGTGTGCGGGGTGAGGTGTGGGGTGTGGGGTGAGGTGTGGGGTGAGGTGTGGGGTGCCGGGGGTGGGGGGTGCCCGCGGTGCCCGGCTGCAGGCCCCGGCTGTGCCCGGCCTGTGCCCGCTGCCCCCCCGCCCCACACGCCCCCGGGACCCCCCGCTGGGGGCTCGGCTGGGGGGTGACGGGTGACCCCCGCCCCACGGCGGGGGGGGGCACCGGGGGGTGGGCACCGTCACCAAACTGGGGGCACCGGTCGGGGTTAACCCCTTCCGCGCCGGGGGCCGTGGGGCTGCGGGGGCCGTGGGGCTGTGGATGCTGTGGGGCTGTGAATGCTGTGGGGCAGTGGGTGCTGTGGGTCAGTGAATGCTATGGGTCAGTGGGTGCTGTGGGGCTGTGGATACTGTGGGTCAGTGGGTGCCGTGGGGCAGTGGGTGCCGTGGGGCAGTGGATGCTGTGGGTGCCGTGGGGCAGTGGGTGCTGTGGGTCAGTGGGTGCTGTGGGTGCCGTGGGGCAGTGGGTGCCGTGGGGCAGCGGGTGCTGTGGGTGCCGTGGGGCAGCGGGTGCCGTGGGTCAGCGGGTGCTGTGGGTGCCGTGGGGCAGCGGGTGCTGTGGGTGCCGTGGGGCAGCGGATGCTGTGGGTGCCGTGGGGCAGCGGGTGCTCTGTGGGTGCCGTGGGGCAGCGGGTGCCGTGGGGCAGTGGATGCTGTGGGTGCCGTGGGGCAGCGGGTGCTCTGTGGGTGCCGTGGGGCAGCAGGTGCTGTGGGTGCCGTGGGGCAGCGGGTGCCGTGGGGCAGTGGGTGCTGTGGGTGCCGTGGGTCAGCGGGTGCTCTGTGGGTGCCGTGGGGCAGCGGGTGCCGTGGGTCAGCGGGTGCTCTGTGGGTGCCGTGGGGCAGCAGGTGCCGTGGGGCAGCGGGTGCTGTGGGTGCCATGGGGCAGCGGGTGCCGTGGGGCAGCGGGTGCCGTGGGTCAGTGGATGCTGTGGGTGCCGTGGGGCAGTGGATGCTGTGGGTGCCGTGGGGCAGCGGGTGCCGTGGGGCAGGCGGCGTCGCGGTGTCCCCGTCCCCCCATGGCCGGTGCGGGGGGTGCGGGGGGCGCCCCCCGCGGGCGGTGGCGGGGGGAGGTGAGACACGGCCCCCCCCCCCCCCCCCCGCAGCCCCTCCCCCCCCGCCCCGCCCCCCCCCGCCGCCCGCAGCCCCCCCGGACGTGAGCCCCGAGAGTGGGGGCGGGGGGGCTGCGGGAGCGGGGGGGGGGCGGGAAATGTGGGGCCCGTGGGGTGCGGGGGGGCTGCGGGAGCGGGGGGGGGGGGGAGGGAAATGTGGGGCCCGTGGGGTGCGGGGGGGGGGGCGGGGCTGGGAGCGGGGGGGGGGGGGGCTGGGGGGGCGGGGGGGGGCGGGCGGGTCCGTGCTGCGGGAGCGGGGGGGGCCGGGGGGGGGGGCCGGGGGCGGCTGGGGGTGACGGAGCCTGTGAGTGGGGGGGGGGCACCGACACCCCCCTGTGACACCCCACGGGGTGCCCAGCGCGTCCCAGTGTCTCCCAGTGTCTCCCAGTGCAATCCCAGTGTGTCCCGGTGTCTCCCAGTACAATCCCAGTGTGTCCCGGTGTCTCCCAGTGCAATCCCAGTGTCTCCCAGTGTCTCCCAGTGCAATCCCAGTGTGTCTCAGTGTGTCCCAGTACAATCCCAGTGTGTCTCAGTGTCTCCCAGTGCAATCCCAGTGTGTCCCAGTACAATCCCAGTGTGTCTCAGTGTGTCCCAGTGCAATCCCAGTGTGTCCCAGTGTCTCCCAGTGCAATCCCAGTGTGTCCCGGTGTCTCCCAGTGCAATCCCAGTGTGTCCCGGTGTCTCCCAGTACAATCCCAGTGTGTCCCAGTGCAATCCCAGTGTGTCTCAGTGTCTCCCAGTGCAATCCCAGTGTGTCCCAGTACAATCCCAGTGTGTCTCAGTGTGTCCCAGTGCAATCCCAGTGTGTCCCAGTGCCTCCCAGTACAATCCCAGTGTCTCCCAGTGCAATCCCAGTGTGTCTCAGTGTATCCCAGTGCAATCCCAGTGTGTCCCGGTGTCTCCCAGTGCAATCCCAGTATGTCCCAGTACAATCCCAGTGTGTCTCAGTGTGTCCCAGTGCAATCCCAGTGTGTCCCAGTGTCTCCCAGTACAATCCCAGTGTCTCCCAGTGCAATCCCAGTGTGTCCCGGTGTCTCCCAGTGCAATCCCAGTGTGTCCCAGTGCAATCCCACTGTGTCCCAGTGTCTCCCAGTACAATCCCAGTGTCTCCCAGTGTGTCCCAGTGCAATCCCAGTGCAATCCCAGTGTGTCCTGGTGTCTCCCAGTACAATCCCAGTGTGTCCCAGTGTCTCCCAGTGCAATCGCAGTGTGTCTCAGTGTATCCCAGTACAATCCCAGTACAATCCCAGTGTGTCCCAGTGCAATCCCAGTGTGTGCCGGTGTCTCCCAGTACAATCCCAGTGTGTCCCAGTGTCTCCCAGTGCAATCGCAGTGTGTCTCAGTGTATCCCAGTACAATCCCAGTGTGTCCCAGTGCAATCCTAGTGTGTCCCGGTGTCTCCCAGTGCAATCCCAGTGTGTCCCAGTGCAATCCCAGTGTGTCCCGGTGTCTCCCAGTGCAATCCCAGTGTGTCCCGGTGTCTCCCAGTACAATCCCAGTGTGTCCCAGTGCAATCCCAGTGTGTCTCAGTGTCTCCCAGTGCAATCCCAGTGTGTCCCAGTGCAATCCCAGTGTGTCCCAGTACAATCCCAGTGTGTCTCAGTGTGTCCCAGTGCAATCCCAGTGTGTCCCAGTGCCTCCCAGTACAATCCCAGTGTCTCCCAGTGCAATCCCAGTGTGTCTCAGTGTATCCCAGTGCAATCCCAGTGTGTCCCGGTGTCTCCCAGTGCAATCCCAGTGTGTCCCAGTACAATCCCAGTGTGTCTCAGTGTGTCCCAGTGCAATCCCAGTGTGTCCCAGTGTCTCCCAGTACAATCCCAGTGTCTCCCAGTGCAATCCCAGTGTGTCCCGGTGTCTCCCAGTGCAATCCCACTGTGTCCCAGTGTCTCCCAGTACAATCCTAGTGTCTCCCAGTGTGTCCCAGTGCAATCCCAGTGCAATCCCAGTGTGTCCCGGTGTCTCCCAGTACAATCCCAGTGTGTCCCAGTGTCTCCCAGTGCAATCGCAGTGTGTCTCAGTGTATCCCAGTACAATCCCAGTACAATCCCAGTGTGTCCCAGTGCAATCCCAGTGTGTGCCGGTGTCTCCCAGTGCAATCCCAGTGTGTCCCAGTGTCTCCCAGTGCAATCGCAGTGTGTCTCAGTGTATCCCAGTACAATCCCAGTACAATCCCAGTGTGTCCCAGTGCAATCCTAGTGTGTCCCGGTGTCTCCCAGTGCAATCCCAGTGCAATCCCAGTGTGTCCCGGTGTCTCCCAGTACAATCCCAGTGTCTCCCAGTGTGTCCCAGTGCAATCCCAGTGTCTCCCGGTGTCTCCCAGTGCAATCCCAGTGTGTCCCGGTGTCTCCCAGTACAATCCCAGTGTGTCCCAGTGCAATCCCAGTGTGTCTCAGTGTCTCCCAGTGCAATCCCAGTGTGTCCCAGTGCCTCCCAGTACAATCCCAGTGTCTCCCAGTGCAATCCCAGTGTGTCTCAGTGTATCCCAGTGCAATCCCAGTGTGTCCCGGTGTCTCCCAGTGCAATCCCAGTGTGTCCCAGTACAATCCCAGTGTGTCTCAGTGTGTCCCAGTGCAATCCCAGTGTGTCCCAGTGTCTCCCAGTACAATCCCAGTGTCTCCCAGTGCAATCCCAGTGTGTCCCAGTGTCTCGCAGTACAATCCCAGTGTCTCCCAGTGTGTCCCAGTGCAATCCCAGTGCAATCCCAGTGTGTCCCGGTGTCTCCCAGTACAATCCCAGTGTGTCCCAGTGTCTCCCAGTGCAATCGCAGTGTGTCTCAGTGTATCCCAGTACAATCCCAGTACAATCCCAGTGTGTCCCAGTGCAATCCCAGTGTGTCCCGGTGTCTCCCAGTACAATCCCAGTGTTTCCCAGTGCAATCCCAGTGTGTCCCGGTGTCTCCCAGTGCAATCCCAGTGTGTCCCAGTGCAATCCCAGTGTCTCGCAGTGCAATCCCAGTGTGTCCCAGTGTCTCCCAGTGCAATCCCAGTGTGTCCCAGTGCAATCCCAGTGTGTTCCAGTGTCTCCCAGTACAATCCCAGTACAATCCCGGTGTGGCGGGGGCGGGGGCAGTGGGGGGTGCGTGAGGGGGTGTCCCCAGGGGGTGTGTGTGACAGGGTGTCCCCACGTTGGGGGGTGTGTGAGGGGGTGTCCCCAGGGGGTGTGTGACGGGGTGTCCCCGCAGGCGGGGGATGGCGGAGGAGGCGCCGCGTGGCAGCGGGTGCCCGGGCGCCGGGGACACCCTGCCCTGGAACCTGCCGCGTCACCAGCGCCCCGCGGGCAGCGCGGGCACCGCCGCCGTCCTGGACCCCGCCGAGCGCGCCGTGCTGCGCATCGCAGGTACCCCGGCACCGCGGGGGGGGGGCACCGCCACGGGGGGCTGGCGCCAGGGTGGGCACCACGGTGGGGGTCACGCCGTGGGGTGGGCACTGCCATGGGGGGCTGGCGCCAGGGCGGGCACCACGGTGGGGGTCACGCCGTGGGGTGGGCACTGCCATGGGGGGCTGGCACCAGGGTGGGCACTGCGTGGGGGGCACACCGTGGGGTGGGCACCATGATGGGGTCTGGCACCAGGTGGGCACCATGATGGGGGTCACACCGTGGGGTGGGCACCGCCATGGGGGTCACGCCATGGGGCGGACACCGCCATGGGGGGCACCTTGTGGGGTGGGCACCATGATGGGGGCTGACACCAGGGTGGGCACTGCCATGGGGGGCACATTGTGGGGTGGGCACTGCCATGGGGGTCTGGCACCCCATGGGCACCGCCATGGGGGTCACGCCATGGGGTGGGCACCATGATGGGGGTCACACTATGGGTTGGGCACCGTGATGGGGGGCTGGCACCTGGGTGGGCACTGCCATGGGGGTCACGCCATGGGGTGGGCACTGCCATGGGGTGGGCACAGTGATGGGGGGCCGGCACCCGGGTGGGCACCACGTGGGGGGCACACCGTGGGGTTGTCACCGCCATGGGGGGCTGGCACCTGGGTGGGCACCGTGCTGGGGGTCACGCCGTGGGGTGGGCACCGTGACAGGGGTCGTGTCACCGCGTGGGCACCACGATGGGGGTCACATCATGGGGGTGGGCACCATGACGGGGGTCTGGCAGCAGGTGGGCACCGCAGCGGGGGTCACGCCGTGGGGTGGGCACCGTGCTGGGGGTCGTCTCCGTGGGGTGGGCACCGCGCCAGGGTCGTGTCACCGGGTGTCACCGGCGTGTCCGTCAGCGGCCGTGGGGCAGCGGGTCCGGGCGAGGGGGTGCTGGGGGGGGGTTCCGTGGGGCTCGTGTGCTGGGGGCGTCCCGAGGGCTGTGGGGCAGCCGTGGGGCAGCCGTGGGGCGAGGCCGTGGGACGATGCCGTGTGGTGTCTGTGGGACGATGCCGTGTGGTGTCTGTGGGGCGATGCCGTGGGACGATGCCATGGGGCGATGCCGTGGGGCAGTGCCGCGGGGTGATGCTGTGGGGCGATGCCGTGGGGCAGCCATGGGACGATGCCGTGAGGCGTCCGGGGGGGGCAGTGCCATGGGGTGATGCCCTGGGACAGCCATGGGGCAGTGCCATGGGGCAGCGCCATGGGGCAGCGCCATGGGGTGATGCTGTGGGGCGATGCTGTGGGATGGCTGGGGGGGCAGTTCCATGCCATGGGGCGATGCCATGGGGCAGTTCCATGGGGCGATGCCATGGGGCAGTGCTGTGGGGCAAGGCCATGGGGTTGTCCGTGGGGCAGTGCCATGGCGTGATGCTGTGGGGCAATGCCATGGGGCGATGCCATGGGGCAGTGCTGTGGGGCAATGCCATGGGGTGTCCGTGGGGCAGTGCCATGGGGCGATGCTGTGGGATGGCTGGGGGGGCAGTTCCATGCCATGGGGCAGTGCCGTGGGGCAGTGCTGTGGGGCAATGCCATGGGGTGTCTGTGGGGTGATGCCGTGGGGTGATGCTGTGGGGTGTCCGTGGGGCAGTGCTGTGGGGCAGCCATGGGGCAGTTCCATGGGGCAGTTCCATGGGGCGATGCCGTGGGGCGATGCTGTGGGGCGATGCCATGGGGTTGTCCGTGGGGCAGTGCCATGGCGTGATGCTGTGGGGCAATGCCATGGGGCGATGCCATGGGGCAGTGCTGTGGGGCAATGCCATGGGGTGTCCGTGGGGCAGTGCCATGGGGCGATGCTGTGGGATGGCTGGGGGGGCAGTTCCATGCCATGGGGCAGTGCCGTGGGGCAGTGCTGTGGGGCAATGCCATGGGGTGTCTGTGGGGTGATGCCGTGGGGCGATGCCGTGGGGTGTCCATGGGGCAGTGCTGTGGGGCAGCCATGGGGCAGTTCCATGGGGCAGTTCCATGGGGCGATGCCGTGGGGTGATGCCGTGGGGCGATGCCGTGGGGTGTCCGTGGGGCAGTGCTGTGGGGCAGCCATGGGGCAGTGCCGTGGGGCGATGCCATGGGGCGATGCCGTGGGGTGTCTGTGGGGCGAAGCCGTGGGGCAGCCGTGGGGCAGTGCCGTGCCGTGCCACAGACGCCCTTTGGCAGCGTGTCCCCGCCGTGTCCCCACGTGTCCTCGGCGTCGGGGGGGGGGACACACACGGGGGGTGGGTCCGGCCGTGGGGACGCGGGGGGGACACGGGGGACGCGGGGGGACACGTGGGGACGTGGGGGGGCCGGGGCCCTGGTGGCTCCCGTGGGGGGGTGTCACACCGAGGGGGGGTGACGTGGGGACAGCGGGGCTGGGGACGGGGCTGGGGACAGGTGCCATCGGAGGGGCCGGGGGACACGTCCCCGGGGTGTCCCCAAGGTGTCCCCAGGATGTCCCTGTGTGGCCGTGTCCCCAGGGTGTCCCCGGGGTGTCCCAGCAACACCCAGGACATGTCCCTGGAGTGTCCCCATGTGACATGTCACCAGGGTGTCCCCGGGTTGTCCCCAGGGTGTCCCAACAGCGCCCAGGACACGTCCCCAGGGTGTCCCCAAGGTGTCCCCAGAGTGTCCCTGCAGTGTCCCCACAGTGCCCAGGACGTGTCCCCAGGGTGTCTCCGGGGTGTCCCTGTGTGACCATGTCCCCAGGGGGTCCCCAGGGGGTCCCCACAGTCCCCAGGACACATCCCCAGGGTGTCCCCAAGGTGTCCCCGGGGTGTCCCCACAGTGCCCAGGACACGTCCCCAAGGTGTCCCCGGGGTGTCCCTGTGTGATCATGTCCCCAGGGGGGTCCCCAGGGTGTCCCCACAGTGCCCAGGACACATCCCCGGGGTGTCCCCAAGGTGTCCCCGGGGTGTCCCCGCATGGACACGTCCCCGGGGTGTCCCCGTGGTGCCCAGGACGCCGGTGGCTGTCCCCAGGGCCGTGCGGTGGCAGCGGTGGCCGTCAGAGGTGCCCGTGGCGGTGGCTGTCCCCGGGGCGTCCCCACGGTGTCCCCGTCCCCGTGGGGCAGAGCCACGTCCGCCCTCCCTGCCCCGCTCTGCTGCCGCGGGGGGCCCTGGGGACGGGGGGACACCCTGGGGACACCCTGGGGACACCTTAGGGACATCTCAGGGCCACATTGGGGACACCTGGGGGCCACCCTGGGGCCACCTCAGGGCCACCCTGGGGCCACCCTGGGGACATCTCAGGGCCACCCTGGGGCCACCATTGGGCCACCCTGGGGCCACCCCCAGGGACACCTCAGGGCCACCCTGGGGACACCCTGGGGCCACCTCGGGGGCCACCTCAGGGCCACCTCAGGGCCACCTCAGGGCCACCCTGGGGCCACCATTGGGCCACCCTAGGGCCACCATTGGGCCACCCTGGGGCCACCCCCAGGGACATCTCAGGGCCACCTCAGGGCCACCCTGGGGCCACGCCAGTCTGTGGCGCAGCCCGGGGGGACACTGAGGGACGCCCAGCCCCCCGCCGTGGGGCTGCCCCACACCCTGGGGGGGGTGTCCCGGGTGTGTCCCCCCCCCCCGGCCTGCGCTGGCGGCGCTTCGTGTGTCCCCCCCGTGTCCCCCTCGTGTCCCCCCCGTGTCCCCGGGCCATTCCCGTCCCCTCCCTCTCCCCTGGGCCTGTCACCTCTCTGTCCCCTGTCTGTCCCCCCTCCCTTTCCCCCCCCCGCCGTGGGGGCCGTGGGGCGAGGGTGGGGGGTGGCCGCGGGGCGGTGGCCGCAGCGGTGACCCCGGTGGCCGGGGGGGTGGTGGCCGCGGTGGCCGGTGGCAGCTGGGGACGGTTTTGGAGCCGCGGCTTTATAAATACCCGCTGGTGTCACGGGGCCGGCAGCCGGGGGGGCGGGGGGGCCCTCGCGTCCCCTGTCCCCACGGAGCCACCCGGGGGGGCCATGACGTCCCCTGTCCCCCAAGGGACACCCGGGGGGGCCATGATGTCCCCTGTCCCCCCCCAGAGCCACCCCGGGGGGGGCCCTGACGTCCCCTGTCCCCCAAGGGACACCCGGGGGGGGCCATGATGTCCCCTGTCCCCCCCCCAGAGCCACCCGGGGGGGGGCCGTGATGTCCCCTGTCCCCCAAGGGACACCCGGGGGGGGCCATGATGTCCCCTGTCCCCCCCCCAGAGCCACCCGGGGGGGGGCCGTGATGTCCCCTGTCCCCCAAGGGACACCCGGGGGGGGCCATGATGTCCCCTGTCCCCCCCCCAGAGCCACCCGGGGGGGGGCCGTGATGTCCCCTGTCCCCCAAGGGACACCCGGGGGGGGCCATGATGTCCCCTGTCCCCCCCCCAGAGCCACCCGGGGGGGGCCGTGATGTCCCCTGTCCCCCAAGGGACACCCGGGGGGGGCCATGATGTCCCCTGTCCCCACGGAGCCACCCGGGGGGGCCCTGACGTCCCCTGTCCCCCCCCCAGAGCCACCCGGGGGGGGCCCTGATGTCCCCTGTCCCCCAAGGGACACCTCGGGGGGGGCCCTGACGTCCCCTGTCCCCACGGAGCCACCCGGGGGGGCCATGATGTCCCCTGTCCCCCCCCCCAGAGCCACCCGGGGGGGGGCCGTGACGTCCCCCATCCCCCAAGGGACACCCCGGGGGGGCCCTGACGTCCCCCGTCCCCCAGGGGACACGCGGTGGTGGCACCAGGGGGTCCCTGTGGCTTCTGGGGGGGTCTGTCCCCTCCCTCGTCACCCCCCCGGCGGTGCCCCATGGCGGGGGGGGGGTGTCCCCCCCTGTCCCCGGCAGCGCTGGCCTTGTCGGGGGGCCCTGGGGGGGACGTGTCCCGGGGGTGGCCCTGACCCACAGCGTGTCCCCTGTCCCCAGGGGGGGTGTCCCCATCCGTGGGGGGTGTGTCCCCGTCCCCCCCCCAGGGGTGTCCCTGTCCCGTGGGGTCTCCCTGCCCGGGGGGGGGGGCTCCATGCCCCGGGTCCCCTCCCCGTGTGTGTGTGTCCCCCGCGGGGTCCCCCTGCCCCGTGTCCCCTCCCCGTGTGTGTCCCCCCTGTGTGTGTCCCCCCTGTGTCCCCTCCCCGTGGGGTCCCCCTGTGTCCCCCCCCCCCCCGGTGTGTCCCCCCCCCTTGTGTCTCCTCCCCGTGTGTTCCCCCCCACCCAGTGTGTCCCCTCCCCGTGGGGTCCCCCCGCCCCGTGTCCCCTCCCCGTGTGTTCCCCCCGTGTGTGTCCCCCTTGTGTCCCCTCCCCGTGGGGTCCCCCCCACCCAGTGTGTCCCCTCCCCGTGGGGTCCCCCCGCCCCGTGTCCCCTCCCGTGTGTTCCTCCCTGTGTCCCCCCCCCCCTTGTGTCCCCCCCTGTGTCCCCTCCCCGTGGGGTCCCCCTGTCCCCCCCCTCGGTGTGTCCCCCACCCTTGTGTCCCCTCCCCGTGGGGTCCCCCGCCCGTGTTCCCCCCCGTGTCCCCCCGCCTCGGTGTGTCCCCCACCCTTGTGTCCCCCCACCCTTGTGTCCCCTCCCGCGGGGTCCCCCTGCCCCGCATCCCCTCCCCCGTGTGTTCCCCCCTCCGTGTGTGTCCCCCTGTGTCCCCTCCCCGTGGGGTCCCCCTGTCCCCTGTCCCCCCCCCCCCCCCCCGGTGTGTCCCCCCACCCCTGTGTCCCCTCCCCGTGTGTTCCCCCCACCCAGTGTGTCCCCTCCCCGTGGGTCCCCCCGCCCCGTGTCCCCTCCCCGTGTGTTCCCCCCCGTATCCCCCCCTTTGTGTCCCCCCAAACTTGTGTCCCCTCCCGTGTCCCCCCCCTTGTGTCCCCTCCCCGTGGGGTCCCCCTGTCCCCCCCGCCCCGGTGTGTCCCCCCCCCCTTGTGTCCCCTCCCCGCGGGGTCCCCCTGCCCCGCATCCCCTCCCCGTGTGTTCCCCCCCCGTGTGTGTCCCCCTTGTGTCCCCTCCCCGTGGGGTCCCCCCCACCCAGTGTGTCCCCTCCCCGTGGGGTCCCCCCGCCCCGTGTCCCCTCCCCGTGTGTTCCTCCCTGTGTCCCCCCCCCCCCTTGTGTCCCCCCCTGTGTCCCCTCCCCGTGGGGTCCCCCTGTCCCCCCCCCTCGGTGTGTCCCCCCACCCTTGTGTCCCCCCACCCTTGTGTCCCCCCACCCTTGTGTCCCCTCCCCGCGGGGTCCCCCCTGCCCCGCGTCCCCTCCCCGCGTGTTCCCCCCCGCCAGTGCGTGTCCCCCCGCCTGTGTCCCCCTCCCCGTGGGGTCCCCCGTGTCCCCCCCCCCCCCCCGTGTGTGTGTGTGTCCCCTCCCCGCTCTGTCCCCGCCCCGGGGATGGGGGGGGGTGTCCCCACGGCGGGCGGGCTCCGGGGGCCGGTCCCTTAAGGGCGGGGGCCGGCCCTGTCCCGTCCCCCTCCGCCGCGTCCCCCGGTCCCGCCGCGTCCCGGGACCATCCACACACAGCCCCCCCCCGCCCCCCCCAACCCCGCCACGGCCATGGCCACCTACGACCTGGGCCGGTTGCCCCCCGACCCCGAGGAGCAGGACTTCGTGCGGGCCTACGAGGACATGTGGGAGCGATACAAAGGTACCGACACCCCCCCCCCCCCCCCACAACACGACCCGGGGCCCGTTCCCCCCCCCCCCCCGGGCCCCCCATTTGGGGGGTTCCCCCCCAAATGGGGGGCCCGGGGGGGGGGGGAACGGGCCCCGGGTCGTGGAGGGGGGGGGGGCCCGGCCGGGCAGAGCTGCCGCCGCATTCCCTTAATTGGGCACGGCCGGAGCGGCGGCGGCAGCCGCGGCATCCACCGACACCCCCCCCCCGCCCCCCCCGCGGGAACCCACCGGGACCCCCAGGACCCCCCGAGCCCCCTGGGACATCCCCGACCCCCCCCATAGGGCTGGTAGCCCCCACCCACCCCACACATTCCGGGGGGGGCCGGGCAGGGGCTGTGCCCCCGACCACCCACCGACCCCCCCGGATCCACCCCCCCCCGCACCGGGACCCCCCACAGGGGCTGACACCCCCCCCCCGCACTGGGGGGTCGGGGCGGACACCACCCCCCCCCCCCGCCCAGGGACTCCCCCCCCCCGCCAGGACCCCTCTGGGACCCCCCCACAGGGGCTGACACCCCCCCCCCCGGGGTGTCGGGGAAGGGGCTGAGCCCATGGACCCCCCCCCCAGGGGGGTTGTTGTGCCGGGGGGGTCCCTCTTGGGGGATGGGGGTGTCCCCGGGGGGGGCGGGATGGCGGCAGGGAGGGGGCACAGGCACTGGGGGGGCTGCGGCTGGCGGGGGGGGGACACATGTGGGGCAGGAGCTGGCGTCGGTGGCGTTGGCGTCTCGGGGCGCGGGCACCGGGGGTCGGCGGTGGCATCGGCGGTGGCGTCGGTGGCATTGTCACCTGGGCACGGGCACCGGGGGTCGGCGGTGGCATGGGTGGCGTTGCCATCTCGGCCACCAGTGGCCAGCGGTGGCATCGGTGGCATTGCCGTCTTGGGCCCAGGCGCCCGTGGTCCCTGGCGTTGGCATCTCGGGCACGGGCACTGGTGGTCGGTGGTGGCAGCGGTGGCATTGCCATCTCGGGCACGGGTGCCAGCGGTCAGTGGTGGCATCGGTGGCATTGCCATCTCAGGGCACGGGTGCCAGTAGCCGGTGGTGGCATCGGTGGCATTGCCATCTCAGTACACAGGTGCCGGTGGTGGCATCGGTGGCATTGCCACCTCGGGGCACGAGCTCCGCGGCTCGATGGTGGCAGTGGTGGCATTGCTGTCTTGGGCACGGGCGCCAGCGGTCGGTGGTGGCGTCAGTGGCATTGCCACCTCGGGGCACAAGCTCCGCTGCTTATTGGTGGCACCGGTGGCACCGCCATCTCGGGCAGAGGCTGCCAGTAGTCGGTGGTGACATCGGTGGTGACATCGGTGGCGTTGCCATGTTGGGTCATTGGTGCCGGTGGTCGGTGACATCGGTGGCATTGGCATCTCAGGGTGTGGGCGCCGGTGGTGACATGGGTGGCATTGCCATCTGAGGGCACGAGCTCCGCTGCTCGGCGGTGACATCGGTGGCATTGGCATCTCGGGCCCGGGTGCCGATGGCTCGTGGTGGCGTCAGTGATGTCGCCATCTTGGGTGACGGGTTCTGGCGCTCGGTGACATGGGTGGCATCGCCGTGTTGGGTGACGGCCCCGGCGGTGCCACGGTGCCTGGGCAGCCGCGCGGTGGCGGTGCCGCCTGGGGGGGGCTCGGCGTGGGGCCGGGGGCTGCAGTGACGCCGGGGGTGGGCAGCCACCGGCCCCCTCTGTGCCGTGAGCCCCCGCGGCCGGTGCCGGCGGGTCCCTGCGGCTCCCACGGGCGGTGGGTGCGGAGC